>NC_137615.1:46333778-46556278 GCF_963280865.1 Gymnoscopelus braueri
GATAGAGAGACACATAGAGAGACCTATACAGCATATTATTTTTGGGACATAATATGTCTATCAAGCATACACTGAAATTCACAGAAAAAAAAGAAATTATATTCAGTCATTAATCAGCATGCTTTTTTGATTGATTGATTGATTGATTGATTGATTGATTGATTGGATACTTTATTAGACAACATTTTAAACTGCACGAGGTACAGGTACATTTGGGCTAAAAGGATAACACAAAAAGGTCCTGGGGACTTTTTTCCATTGTGGTCCTGGGTTTGTGCTGTTGTCGTCATGCAACAGTCATGTCAAAGGATTCTGCCAGCTCAGCAGTGGTGGAAAGTAACTAACTAACTAAATTTACTCAAGTACTGTACTTAAGTACAATTTTGAGGTATTATTTACTTAACTGGAGTATTGACAATGTTCAATAATTTTACTTTATAGGCTTACTTTTTTATTTTACTTACTTATACAACATCTCAAAGGGAAATATTGTACTGTTACTCCATTATAATTATTTGAACACTTTAGTTACCAGTTACTTTATAGATTTGGATTATTATTACAAAGCCACTGAGACCTAATATTATATACTTTGGCAATTTGAAAATGTCCGATCTACAAGCTCACACGTTGTGAGCTTGTAGATCTGCAATTTTCAAAAGATTTTTATACATTTGAAAACTTGTGAATGGGACCTTCTGCATAATGAGTACTTTTGGTACTTTAAGTACATTTTGATGCCAATACCTTTGTTTTTTGAATACCGAACTTAACAGACTATTTCTACAAAAGGGTATTGATACGAGTACTTATTTCATCACTGCAGCTCGGTTGCTCAGGGTAATAAGGAAGTGCTCTCATGTGGCATGTTGCTGAACCTGTCTGCAGACTTAACTTGCAAATTATATTATTTTCTTTTTCAGGGACCGGGAAGCTATGCTGATGGTCTCGCTTGTATGCAAATGGCAATAAACAACCTCAACTGTCACTGTGTGCCAATAGTCCTAATGGTGGCGCTACAGCAACGGTCTAAAGTTCTGCCCCCTGCAGGATCTGTCATTTCCATAGATAGACAACTCCCTGGCAGCTCCTGATCCAACTGACCAGAACTGGGAGTGGTGCTGAACAGTCACCTGTCCTTCAAGCATACATTGCAGTGATCAATCGGCCCTGTAGGTTTACACTTTACAACAGTGGTTCTCAAACTTTTTCGTGCCAAGGACCCCCAAATTGACACTTATTAGCCCGCGGACCCCCATTTGAAAAGATATGCCAGGGACCCCCATAAAAGAAGATTTTTACGGCTCTAGCAGTGATTCTCAAGCATTTTAATTGCAAGGACCCCCAGTTTAATGGCATTTCTATCTCTGGGACCCCAATTTATATTGTAAAATCAATGTTAATTTAACTCTGAGAGTGTACAAATGTACACTCTCAGAGTTACAGACCCATAAGGGTCCATTTGGTTCCTAACTATCCATCATTTAGCTGGGGACCCCCTGGAACTCCCTCAAGGACCCCTGGGGGTCCCCGGACCACACTTTGAGAACCAATGCTTTACAACATCCAAAGGATCAGACTCCAGCTCCTTACCCAAGCGTCATCTCTGACGGTTGCAACTCGTTCCTGGCTGGTCTGCCAACATAAAAACACTTGTGGGCTAAGAGTGCATGGCCCCCCAAATGATTGTCAAAACACTAGCATTTTATTGACAATATGATATTAATATAAAAAAGGAGAAATGTTTTTGTTTAAAATCTTGAAAAATACGTTTTCGTTGTGATTCAGAAACTTAAACTAGGAACTAGGAACTTAAAGCATATACGATGTTAGTTCCATTCAAGCCGGAACACACTCGAATTGATCATCATAATCATGCTCTGAAAATGCACGTGGCCCTCCCATTTGACCACCTAACACGCCAGCCGATTGGTCGACTGCCACGTTAAGATGGGTGGGCCGCGAATGAAGTTTTTTCAAGTGGGCCCTGGTTGAGAAAAGGTTGGGAACCACCGCCCTAACTGTTCGCCTGGTCTTCAACCTCCCTAAATGTTCCGCTTCTCCCTCACTTCTGCGTTCCCTTCACTGGCTTCCTGTTGCTGTCCGAATCCAATTCAAAACACCGGTGATGACATACAAGGCAATCAAGGGCAGCGGTGGAAAAAGTACTCAAATGTTTTACTTAAGTAAAAGCATCAATACTGCAATGTAGAAGTACTCTGTTGCAAGTACAAGTCCGTAATTCAAAAATGACTTGAGTAAAAGTACAAAAGTATCGATATCAAAGTGTACTTAAAGTACCAAAAGTAAAAGTACTCATTGTGCAGAATGTCCCATTTCACAAGTTCAAAATGTTTAAAAACATTGTTTGAAAATAGCAGATCTACAAGCTCACAATGCGTCGCATCGCGACGCATTGTGAGCTTGTAGATCGGCTATCTTCAAATGGCCGAAATATATAGGCTGAAGTGATTGTGTATGTCTGTAATAATAATCAAAATCTACAAAGTAACTAGTAAAATAGGTTTTCGAATAATTGTAGTTGAGTAAAAGTACAATATTTGCCTCTGAGATGTAGTGGAAAAATACCTCAACTTAAGTACAGTACTTGAGTGAATGTACTTAGTTATTTTACAACACTGAATCAAGGGCATGGCACCCTACTACCTTCAGGACATGATGCACCCCTATACCCTTTCCTGCTCACTTAGATCAGCTAACACAGGATGTCTGTCCCTCCCTTCCCTACCACACCCTGGCCAAACTCTCCAAGTGTCCTAGTCTCTTCTCCCTCCTGGCTCCTAAGCTGTGTAATGACCTCTGACCCCGACCCCTCAGTCAGGACTGCACACACACTTCCCATTGTCCACTGCAGTCTGAGAACTCACCTCTTCAGACTCCACGTCACCCCCTAGCACTCCTCATTCCTAGCACTCCTCAGCTAATAACAGTACACTGTACGCATACATATTTGTTGGTTACTTGTTCACATAATATGTATGTTATGTACTATAAATAGACCCAAACTGTACTTGTTGCGTGACCAAAAATGTGATTTCGATACAATGTGAATGATAGTGTTGATGTTGACTACCACTACTTTGACGCTATCCTATTTACTTTTTAGCGCTTAATTGTTAATTATATAATTTTCTTCCAACTCTATTTACTTGATCATTTGCCCTGTAGTTCTTTGAGGGTTCATGCCATTTACTCAGATCTTACACTTTGAAAGTCAAAAGTTTCTGTCTGCTAAATTGTAAATGGCAATTAAGATATGCATAAAGTAATAAAAGATTACATTTGGTCATGGTCTGTTTTGATAAGTAGGCCTAATTAGAGAGACTAATGTAGTGGTAGTGGCAGTGATGACGAAATGTTGTGGTGGCAGTGTTGGTTGCTCTTGACAGATGGCACAGAAACCAATTGATGTTTATGGGAAGACAGGTTTTGCAAGGACAGTGTCACTCCTCCACCTGACAGAGACTACTCCCTCACTACTCCCTGTGGTTACACACAGTTGGGAAAGGGGACGTGATGGAGTCGACACTGACTGTTTGTGTTGTAGTGATTTTAGCTCTACTGGTTGACGGTAAGTGTCACGATATTCCAAATGCTATTCTAAGAATATTATAGTTTATTATTAGTTTATGTAATCTCTCAATAGTAATTTACAATGTAAATACAATATCAGATGTAGCGTAACAACCATAGGAAGTCTTAGGTTTGTATTGAATAGGTATGTATCGATATATTGATATAGCTATTGATAGTAGAATGAGACACATGTTAATCCATGTACATTATTCTATAATGTATTCTTTATATATGATCTTGCTAATATTAACTGGGACCTATGTGACACATCTCTGTGGCTACATGAGAACGTTTAAATTAGAAAATTGTCATATGACAAACAATGCCAGGTACATTGTATAGTTACAGTTAAGTAATATATGAGAAAAAAAAGAAGTGATTATCTACAAAAAACATGAAATACCAGAACTTGTTTATGACAGGGAAAAAACCTGTTTGATTTGTTTCTGTTCCCCCCTGGAAGATAATCTGTGTTGATAAAACACATGCCAATCTCATGACGTAAATAAAGGTCAAGTCCTATCTATGCATTTGTATTGGTAAAACTTTCCAGAGAGGTTTCTGTTTCCATGCTAACAATAATTCTTGTAATTTCTCAGGTGCCAAAGCGCAGGCCGATGGTGAGTTTCATTCATTCATTCATTCATTCATTCTCCTTCTGTCAAACCACTTAAACTCTGTGATTGATTGATGTACTTTATTTAGTAAGACATGAGAAACAGTACATGGAAGTACAATTCACAATACAAGGTTTACTAAATTGGATAACTGGTAAACCACTAAGCTTGTTTAAAATGAGTTCCCACGCACACAAATCATGATGACATATAAGAGACAGACAGATATACACTACTATACAGAACGTCATACAATCAGTTTACAGGTTACTGGTATGAGACATAAAGAATATGTACAAAAGATGTACTTCCCTCTAGACCAAATGTGTTTGCCAAAGATAGCAAATCTGCAAGCTCACAATGTGTGGTAATGCAACGAGTTGTGAGCTTGTTGATCTACTAAAACAAATCAAATCAGATAGCCCAAATAAAATACGTTTTTGTACTTATGGTGGGTCAAAGTACAAAAAACGGGATACATCGGCATCCAACCCTGAGTACTTCACACCTGAAGGCAAGGCAAAGCAAGTTAATGTAGCCCATTTCAACAACAAGAAAATTGTAAACGATACATTGTAAAAGAAACACATTATGAAAGTACATTTGAACACAGTTGAGTTAAGAGAATAGAAAATAAGAATAAGTTCAACAAACTCGATATGAGAGAGAGTTACAGTGCTCCGTAAGATATTAACCAAAAGTCTCAATAAAAGGCATGACCAACATCAAAGTCTTCAGCTCTGACTTAAAAGAATAAAAAATAAAAAAGACAGCTGTACCAGACCTGTGGTTTTCTGGGAGTTTGTTCCAGATAAATGAATGTTGCTTTTTTGACTTTGGTAACATGAAGCATACCTGTCACAGAAGTCTGAAAGGTTCATAATCAGAAGACCATGTATTTTGGCCCTAAACCATTCAGTGCGTTATATCTGAGAACTAGAGTGATATGGCACTACAATCAAAACTACAGACCTCTCAAAACAAACTAGTCCGACTACTACTAGGCCTCACACCTAGGACTCACCTAGCCCCTGCTCATTATGCTAGGGTGGGATGGCTCAGGGTAGAGGACAGAGTACAACAACTTGGAATGGGTACCTGTCTAACTACTTCAAAAGACTGGGAAACGCCCACGGGCACAACACCAGAGGGAGCTCCACTGATCGCATTCTCCCCAGATTCAGCACAAACACAGGATGAATTCATTATACTATTATGCCACCAAAATGTGGAATGCCCTACCACCAGCCATCAAAAAGTCCTACCTCCTAGTATTGATGATTTCTTGTTATTGTATGTCTTTATATGTCTTGATGAATTGAATACATACTGTAGGACCACAATGGAAACAACTCAGGGCTTTTTGTGTTATCCTTTTAGCAGTATTGTATAACTGTACATCTGTACTTTTTGCAAACTGTTAAAGTATTAAATCAATCAATCAATGATCTACTTTCGTGTTAATTAAGGACTCAAGCAGCAGCGTTAGTGGTTAGTCCTTTAATTAATGTGGCTGTTAAAATTCATGGTCTGAGGCCATGACTACACCAAGACTTGGTTGTGGTATTTTACATAACAATTGAAGCTGAGCATTATCGCTCTTCCTCCAAAAACAAGTACTTCCGTTTTGTCTTTGCTTAATTTGATTTCGTTAGCCTCATAGCATAATTACCTAACTCATATTTTTAAGGTTTTCAGGAGAGACAAAACAAAAATAATAACTTTCTGCTTTGGCAGAAAGTAAAACACCCATTTTGCCTAAGTCATTTTTATCTGCCTTTATTTACATGTGCCTAACTCTCTACTCTGCTAACACTGCTGATTCATCCTGCCTTATTTCCTATGTTCTAAGCCTCTAAGAATGCTTGTTACATTCAAACACTTTTTGCCTAAGTCAAAAAGTTGGCCTCATAGCATAATTGCCTAAATCATTTTTGGAGTATAACAAGCATTCTGATAGGCTGAGGACATGGCACAATGATGCAGCAGTGCTAGGACAGTAGAGTTAGGCAGAAATGTCAATTTAGCCAAAAAACTACTTGTTCAATGCACATAGTTCACTTGTATTGGACCATAGTCCCCTGGAGTTATGGTTATGTAAATGTGTGTATAATTGTGGCAACATATTTAGTTGATTTCCATAATCTGAGAGGAGGCCCCAGAATGGAGCCTTGGGGAACTCTGCATGTTATTTTTGTCCTCTCAGATGTATAATTAGCTATAGACCCAAAGTAGTCCCTGTCCTTTAAGTAGCTTATGATTCAACACAGTATAGTACTATGCTAGAAAGTCCTACCCGGTCTTCCAGTCGGTCTAGTATACGTAATGTATAAGGGTTTTCACTGGGTGCGATCCAATTAACTGAGAATTAGCCAGCATGACAGTCACAGAAAAGTTGTGAAATAGAGTGTTTGCCTTGAGGGTAGCTCAAAGGCATGGCAAATGTTTGTACTGAGGAAAGGCCAACAGAAAGGCCTAAAAATAAATGAATCTATAGAGGCTTCACAAAGTAACATAGCCTAAGTCATGGTTATTATGTCGGTGGAATGTAGTTTGTCTGGAATTTGTTTTGATGCATTCATCTCTTCAGGAAGCAAGTGAGGTCCCTGCCTTTGACCTGCAGATTATATAAATAGTTTTCCTGGAAACTCTTTTGAGTAAAACACTACTAATAATGGCAATCTCATATAGATTAAGGTCATGTCTCCCTACTACACCATACAGTAAAAAAAAAAAGGTGTGTGCACAATTGCAAGATTAAGAACATTTGTGTTGAACTCTCTCAAATAATCCCACAATTCACAACAATCTATCATCAAATATAGTCTGCAGGCCATGGTTTGACTGAGCACAACGACAAGAGCAGGCTGTCCAGGTGTAAAAATGGTGCGCAGAAAATGAAAAGGGGAGTGAGAAATAGACAAATAGTACTGTATGAGCACTTATAGCAACGCAAGCATGACAGAGAGTGGATGACAGTGGTGGAAAGTAACTAAGTAAATTTACTTAAGTACTGTACTTAAGTAAAATGTTTAGGTACTTTTACTTTAATGGAGTATTTCCAATTTTCAGTACTTTTGCTTCTACTCCACTACATCTCAGAGGCAAATATTGTACTTTTACTCCACAATTATACAATTACACAATTATATGAAAACTTTAGTTACTAGTTACTTTGCAGATACAAATTATTATATTATGAAACATACATTAACCACTTCAGCCCTATTTTATACCGAGGCTATTTGAAAATAGCCGATCTACAAGCTCATAACTCGTCGCATCGCTGTTGTGAGCTTGTAGATCTGCTATTTTCAAACATTTTAGTACTTTTATTTTTTGATACTTTAAGTATATTTTTATGCCAATACTTTTGTACTTTTACTCAATTAACATTTTGAACACAGACCTTTTCCTTGTAACAGAGTATTTTTATATTGTGGTATTGCTACTTTTACTTGAGTAAAGTATGTGAGTACTTCTTCCACCACTGGTGGATGATGTGAAAACCTGCTGGGGATGAAAAAAAGCAACAGAAGTGAACAGAAATGAAAACATTTTGGATTGGAGCCTTGCATGGTTGTCATGTTATCGCTGGGTGGAACTCTTATATGCACAAAACCATTAGATCCAATGTTATTATTTTACTTTTGTTATTACTTTTCATTGGTTAAATATTTATAAAACCCACAGACAGACTTAACCAGTTTTCAACCTGGCATCTCTTTTAACAGCGTTGACGTTTTACACAATCTGCTTGTCTCGTTGCATTTCCTTGTAGTGTGTGGCATGGCGCCACTGAACACCAAGATCGTAGGAGGTGCTGATGCTCCAGCAGGAACGTGGCCCTGGCAGGCCAGTCTGCACTATCAATTCTCCCATCGCTGTGGAGGATCCCTCATTAACAGCCAGTGGATCCTGACTGCTGCTCATTGCTTTGCACCGTGAGATTTGCCTCTCTCTAAACTCTACATAATGTTAACTGTCTGATTCCTTTTATTGTTATTCTGGGCATGTTATTACAGGCAAACATTTTTTCAAAAGCCTGGTGAACATTTGGCTAAAGTAGCCAATCTACAAGCTCACTGTAGTGAGCTTGTAGATTGGCTATTTTCTGCAAAGAGATTTGGTGTAGGGGGGGGGAAAGGAGCGGAGCAAGTTTAGACAGCCCCAGTGTTTTATTAAACATTTCTTACTCTCTTACACATGCCCCAAGACTATTACTAAGATTTATGTGATGTAACAATTATTAAGAGAGATCAAATACTGTAGGTCCTATTAGAGATGTAGGACCTATCTGGAGGACACATATTTGATGTTGTGTTATGCAAGGCCTGGCATGCTTTTCTGTTTGCCTTTTATTATAATCAACACAGTGACTATGGGATGGGAATCAAATCAAACCAAAGTGTTCATCCAGATCAAAGCAAATAAAATAAACGTGTGCCATTAGATTGCGAGATATTATTATTTCACAAGTGTTGTTTTTTATTTTTTAACAGTCCACACATCAAAGCTCTGCTTTCTCCTACACATACGTAAATGTTAACGGGGCTGATTCCTTTGCTGCTACTATTTGTAGTTGATCGGCGTGTGAGAAAGGTGAAAAAGAGTTTATAATGGTTATTGGGTGACCTTTGCTGGAGCCAGTTTAACAATCACAAATGTTAAATCAACTGGGTGGGTTAATGTTTACATCATTTAATTATACACTTTGAGGTAGCAAATAAATATTGAGTATAACGCTGTATATGTTCCTCCTAATACCACTGACATCGCTCTCTCCATACATTCAGTGGCAGCGGTATCAGTGCCGGTGATATCACAGTGTACCTCGGACGAGACACCCAGCAGAGCATCAATACTAATGAGGTGTCCAGAACCGGGTCCCTGCTCATCAACCACCCTGACTACAATACCGCGACCAGTGATAACGACGTCGCATTGATACAACTCTCCTCCTCGGTTGAATTCACCAATTACATCCGACCTGTCTGTCTGGCGACAGACGGAAGCGTCTTTCCCGCTGGCACCATCAGCTGGGTTACCGGTTGGGGCGCTATACGCAGTGGCGGTGAGACATCTTTCAGTGATTGTTCAATGAAACTACACATTCTCACTCCCAGGCCATAATATGGCGATGAGGTGGGCAACATCTTCAGGCTCCTGTGTCGCATTGCTTTTTAACCCCATGCCATCACTTTTCAATGGAATGCAGTCGTGCTTCCTCACTCTCAGCTCGTAATAGGTTGATGCACCATTAAAAACATCTAAAACTAGAAAAAGTGGTCCTCGGAGAACAGGTCACCGCCAGGTCAGGTAGAATCGGCCTCCTGGTGGCGCTATAACAGGCCCATGTGAAAAATTTGGGGCAGAGGTTCGGAATTGGCATCCAGGGAGTGTGTGTGCAAAGTTTCGCTGCGATCAGGGCAACGGTGCCGGAGATTAGCTGTTCACAGACAGAAGGACGGACGGACAGGGTGCAAAACATACTCTCTCGCCATGCCTTCGGCCTGGCGGAGACAACAATGGTGTAGTGTCAGAAGCGGACTTGAGCCCTGTGAGGTACGCCTGAGTGAGGCGCTAGCTGAGTGAGTGGCCGCGCTCAGCGGTGCAATGTCCACTTCTGCTGACTCAGAGCCGTTCGAGTCTGACGCTTGGTTTGATGTTGCCCAATTCTTCACCTTAGTACAACTGTATGACCTGGATGTGAGAATGCATTATATGAAACATTGCTAGACAATCTATGGCAAAGATTCTCGATCATTGGGCTGGAACGTTGCAAGATGTTCTCAAAGGGACAACACACCAATTGTCAATTGATACCTTTCACTTTATACTGAACAACATATTTTCTCTTCCAGTTGCTCTGCCTTTTCCAATGACGCTGCAGGAGGTGGATGTGCCCGTTATATCCAACGATCAATGTATGGCCAGCTATTCCACCCTCACTGACAACATGATTTGTGCTGGTCTTACAGAAGGAGGAAAGGACTCCTGTCAGGTATGTAATCTAAGTCCAGTGTCATTCATTCTCCCTTTAGACTGAATTTTCATTCATTGATTTATCCAGTAAACAAGTAGTTGGCCGGTGTTAATTTGAGAGTGGTTTGTTCACTTGTACAGAGGTGATGCCATTGAATTGGCTCTGGGGCAGATATACCTCTACTGTTTGGCTAGCTGAATTTTTAATTTAAGTAATGACATGGATTGATATAAGCACTTGCATATTTAGTTATGTTTAAGATATATTAGCATAGAGGATGTTGTTGTGCAATGTGGTGTGCTTGCACATCTGAAGACGCCCCTCTGCTAAGCTCCCTGTTGGATTGCAAATCTGGTACATGTTACAGACTAATCTTTGCCCAAGTTAATGAAGTCATTACTAACGCTGCTGGTGCATTTAAAACCCCTTTGGTTTGGGCTATAGTGTCCCTATCACTTCCTTGAAACAACATGCAACTCTAGATAGCCCCCCTCATGAAAATACAGATTTCTTGATTGGCTAGAGAGGAAGATGACATTTGTCACACATTTTTTATGCATTTTATGCATCTAAGTAAAATCTTTGCACTGTGTAGAGAGTAGACCCCTCGATATATGATTCGAATGTGGGGTTGATTGATTTTCTGTAAAATAGGCTACTCCCGCAAACTTTGGTAGCCAATTGTATAGCCAATTGGTATGGAATATCAAAAATGATATATGTTTATTACATGACTCCAGACATAATGTGAAGCGATTTGTGTGTATTTTGGACAACATCTATAGGATCTATAGCAAAAAGTGTGTTCTGAAGAAAATGCAAGCGGGCGTCTTTTTTATTGCAAGCGGGAGTCTTTTTTATTGTACAAACTATGGTTCAGTAATCATGCATCGAAATGTGGGAAGTAAAACAATTTGGGGTGGAGTAACTTCCTTGGCCTACTGGCCTACTGGTCTAGCCGAGATTAGTTCCAGATTGACACGCACACAGACAGATGCACAGACAGGGTCAAAAATATAATCACCACCCCTGGCCTTAAGCCTATAGCAGAGATAATAGCAAATATCCATTTTGTGTTTCTTGCGCAGGGAGATTCAGGTGGCCCAATGGTTTCCAAAGAAGGTACCCGCTGGATCCAGGCTGGAGTTGTGAGCTTCGGTCAGGGTTGTGCCCAAGCTAACTTCCCTGGTGTTTATTCCAGAGTGTCCCAGTACCAGACTTGGATCAACAGCCAGATCACCAGCGACAAGCCAGGATTTGTGTCTTACACCGGCTCCAGTAATGTGTCCTCCCGTGGTATATCCAATCTGTTTTCCATGTCTGTTTCTCTCCTTGTATCCATTTTACCCCTTGTATTTTCTCTCTATTTGTTCTCATAAGCATCAGCCAATGTAAGGGACATGGGCATGTTTTTTTGTTTGTTTTTTTGTTCATTCCTCAGGCTAAATATATAAAGAGCACAACAACTTCAACCCTATAGCATCTCTATTCTGGGAGGAACATTCACTGAAAATAGCAGATCACACTCAACGCGTCACATTGCGAGTTGTGAGCTTGCACTGTATGGGCTATATTCAACGACGAGATTTGTTGTAAAAGAGCAGACCAGGTACAAAGCCAACCCCGGTCAACTAAGTATTAGTTTACTAAGTATAAAGCAGAGGTTCTCAAACTATGGGCAGAGGTGGACAGAGTACTCGACCCCAGTACTTGAGTAAGAGTATACTCCCTGGTTAAATTTACTCCACTGCAAGTAAAAGTAGCTCAGTCAAAATGTTACTCAAGTAAGAGTAAAAAAGTACTTTAAATATACTTAATATATATACTTATATTATACATATATTTAAGTAATCAAGAGTACATGCTTTTAAAAATACTTAAGTACAAGTAAAAGTAAAAGTAAAAGTACATTTCTTTGGGTTGGGACTGCAGGTGGGGTCACGGGAAGTTGACAGTAGGGTCACACATTGAAAACTGAAAATACCTGAATGCATCAAATGTTATTTTTTAAGGTTCTGGCAACACAGTACATGCAATATACTGTAAACTATAGTACATTGATAAGAATGACAGGAATCACAGCTTTGTAAATGTATTTGTCTAAATAAAAGGTTTGAGAACCCCTGAGAACCCCCCTATATGGTTTAAGTGCAACCACGTGAATCCTAGCATTCCTGTTCTGGGGTGAACATTTGGCGAAAAGAGCAGATACAGTACATGCTCACGATGTGTCACGTTGTCGTTGGTACTCCTGATGTGTATAGGGGCTCCAATTAATCCAAAAGTTTTGTGTCTCTCTCCTAACAGAGAGAGGTAACGATGTCCAAATTACAATAAACCTGACAGTGCATCTAGTGTCCAATCTGGGTCACCATCTGCTTTAAATAACTTTATTGATAGTGTCAATCAGTGGGTGTCCTACCTACCCGACAGCAAGGGTAGGACACCCAACCACTGCACACATGTACTAGTTATATTTGCCACGGCCACAGGCATTGGTCACGAGGTCGTCCCACATTACCATACGTGAAGTTCGTGAACATATACCCAAGAAAGACTCATGAGCACAAAGTACCGACGAGCTGGCCAGATGGAGAACCGGGATGACTGGAGGGCGACGATGGAGGGCTCGTCCGAGGACAACATATTCTACCATACAGATTGGTTAAAATAATGTTTTATAATTTCAAATAAGTCCCAGATTGTACAGCTTCAACCTAAGTTGAATGTATAGCTAAGTGTGTATTGAATTGCCTTGTTGTTGAAATGTGTTATAAAAAATAAACTTGCCTTGCCCTGCCTTGCCTATATAAATTATGTTTACATTTGAATTGGAACAAATTTGCATTTGATAATCTTTTTCTGATGCATAACTGAAGTGAAAAGTTTCCTCTGGTGTAACCTCGTTCCCAGTTTTATCTCCATCTTATGGAGAGATAAAGCCTGGACAACTACCCAAAGTGCCTAACTGGAAGTAAATTGGGCTACATGTTGTCCAGTAACACACTTTCGGCAATAGTTTAACAATTAGTTGCAATTAGTTGCAATAGTTCTTCTGCAACTAATTGTTAAATTAGTTGCACTTTTCTGTAATCGTATTCTTGCTCTGTAAAGCACCTTGAGCTGCATTTCATGTCATGAAAGGTGCTATACAAATAAAGTTTATTATTCTTATTATTACAGCCTACCTCTAATGTTGTTCAATATCCAATAAAAATAATATGTCCATAAATGTCCATGTCTATTCCTCATACTAGAACTTCGGCCGCGCTGCGCGCGGCCTCAGCACTATATCATATGATTATTATATTTGATTAAGATATATGATCTTATAATAATCATGGGGCACGTATAATCATTATCTAATAATCATATAATATAATGAATCATCATACATCTTATTAAGTAATGTGTTTACAGAGAGACAGACAGGCTAGATATAGATAGATATATAGTTAGATAGATAGATAGATAGAATATTCGTTTTATGCTGATGGATAGATAGATAGATAGATAATGTACATTTGTTTGTACTCAAGTAGGCTACTGTACAAATGTGAGGGGTTTTACTTTTTTTTTTTACATTTGTTTTACAACCTGCACCTGGCTTTTTGGTGAGTTGTTGTGAGCTTGTAGATCAGCTGTTTTCTAAAGATTTTTCAACATGTTGACTTATTAGAGGTTGCACATGAACTCTGCAGGCTGGTGATGATTTGGATGTGACATTGTGTGACAAAAACCCACAAAATACACCAAAATAACACTGTTCAACGGGCTAATTAGATTGCATTGATGACATTGACCACACTAACGTTCATACAGGTTGTTGATAAGATGTTTAACATAGCCAGCTCACAGTGGTGGCTTATCCAACGGGCTTTAGGTGCTGAAGCACAGGGCACCAACCTGGGGGGGGGGGGGCACCAAATGGCGTGGGGAAAAAAAATCGGCGAAAATCGGCGAAATTTAGAAGCAGAGCAGAGCAGAGCAGAGCAGGGCTCAGGGCTCAGGGCTCAGGGCTCAGGGCTCAGGGCTCAGGGCTCAGGGCTCCCCCCCGTTGACAAAACGGGGGGGGGGCACCAAGCCATGGACCGCGCAGCACCCCCCGTTGACAAAACGGTCCCGGGGGGGCACCGAACCGGGTCCAAGCACCGGGCACCGCGAAGGGTTAGTCCGCCCTTGCCAGCTCAGCTCGCCCTACTCTCACGGAGCCCTGTTGTTGCTGCGTCTGCCTGTAATGGCGACAGCAAGCTCTCTGGAAACTGGCCTCAGGATGACACGACCAATGAGAGTGAGCGCTTTCGTTGTTGCTAAGATACAGTGTATGGCACATGGGTCTCTGCCCCATAGCTTGTGGATCTCTGTCACATGATTGGCGTAGCCTGCGTTGCCAGGTCTGCCTTTTGTATAATCGATTTTGGTCTTATTTGGGCGCGCATTTGGGCTCGTTTGCATAGACCACGGCAGTGCTTGTTTCTTTCCGTTTGACTGATGTGGCAAAGGTGCTCAGTTTGGTGAAACGAACCATCCGGAAGTAAATTGCGAGCTGGCGAAGTGATTTGCATAAGTATTGGGGCATAATGCGTTTCATATAATTGTACATCCTGCAAGTACAGTAACGGTATGGGAAGCAGGTATGCTGGGAGGCAGAATATTGAGGAATTTTTGTGAAAAGTTTGGAGTTAGTTGGGCCATGGGTCTGCTGGGATACCCTCCACATGCAATCATTTCGTCTCCATGAGTTTGCTTGTCAATTATAGTGGGAGGATGTCATATACATAGCCATAGCTGAGTGGTTAGTGAGCCCGCTTAGGGAGCCAGAGGCCCTGGTTGCCCCAGATACAATTCCAGGCCAGGCCAGCAAATGTGTCGATGAAATGAAATTTGTCCCTGAGCAAGACTCTTAACCCCTAATTGCTCACAGGCCCTCATTGGAAACAAGACCGCAAGGACTTTCATAAACGGACCTGTTAAAGGAATTATCCTTTATTTTAAGCACTGCTTGCCACTTCTATGACTGACTTTGTGTGTATGTGTGTAGAACGAACACTTGCAACTGATTACCAACTGATTACACAAACAGGACCACAGCGCCACTTAAAAAGACAATAAGGAACCATAGGCAGTAGGGAATCAGTAATAAGGCTGCAAAAGGCAGTAGGGAGTCACTAATAAGGGAGCATAAAGCAGAAATAAGGGAGCATAAGGCAGTAGGGAGTCACTAATAAGGGAGCATAATGAAGTAATAACGGAGCATAAGGCAGTAGGCATAAGGCATCTCCAAAGTTTCCAAAGAAGACCTACGAACGGTATGGACTATCAAAATTCCGCTTATAAATGTTTATCACATGGGTCCAGAGATCATGTGTACCGATGTTTGTGAGATCAGGACAAAATCTGTAGGAGGAGGAGCAAAAAGTGTGTTTTGAAGAAAATTCAAAAAAGAAATCCAGAGAGAAAGACATTTTTATTCTACAACCGGTTCAAGAGTTATAGGTCTGTGTGTTGATTAAAACAATATTGAACCAATGAAAATTATTAAAAAGCGCTTCTGACAAAACCAGCTAACTCCATTGGATCCTCAAACTGTCTGCTAAACCAGCTAACTCCACCAAAGGGGGGTGGAGTTAGCTGGTTTTGCTGACTCCAGGCTCCACCCCCTTTTGACCTCCAACCTCATTGTGAGCTTTGAGGTCCATCCAGCTGTTCTTATCGATGATGGACAAAACCTCCTAACACAAATTTTTGTTTTGTTTTTTCATTTCCTGAAAAATGAACATTTTGGAGTTAGCTGGTTTCTGCCCGACAGCAGAGATATACTCAATGGGTTGGGCTTATCGGGATGTTGAAAATTCGCAACATTCAGCCTGGTGACTCGCTCGCCTGTGGCTCGGCAGTGCCTCTCAGATGAGAACCTGTTAAAACGACGGAGGCACCCTCTCTACGTCTTGGGTTTGAGAACAGCACATCAGCACTCCAGTGTGGGTGGGGTTATCGGGTTGTTTTCAGATGTGTACCATGCCACCGTCCATCACTATGTGTAGGGCTTGAGAGTGAGACTATGTTGGATTCCATGAAGTTCCAAAAATGTGTGAACATTGGCGAAAATATAGCTGATCTACAAGTTCAAAGTTGTGAGGTTGTAAAGCGGCTATTTTCAGCAAAGAGGTTTGGTATAGAGGGGAAAAGACGGGGACCAAGTATAGAGCCCTGGGGTACCCCAGTCAATTGAAGTATATAGGGTTTAAATGGTTACAGTCGTTTTACATGACTATTACACAGATTTATTTGATGTAACAATTATTAAGAGTTATTGAATTTGTCCTATTAGAGATGTTATCTGGAACTTTTGTGATATTACTGTATATTAATGGTAACCTTTTTTCTTCAAACCGACCATACATCAAAGCTCTGCTTTCTCTTGTACACAAACATTTTCCAAGGAATATTCATTAGTTAATACTACTTGTAGTAGTGTGTGAGAGGTATTAGTTTCATGATTTACTGCTATTTGGAGTTTATCGGTCTATGAGAAGTGACTAAGAGTTTTAATAGTGCTTGGTGCCCAGTTAATGTTAAATTAACTGGGTGGGTTAATATTTACATAATCCAATTATAGACTTTGAGGTGACCTCTGTCTGGCAACGGAAGCGTCTTTAGCTGTGTCATCATCACCTGGGTTACCAGTTGGGGCAGTATCCACAGTACCGGTAAGAGATCTTTCAGTGATTGTAATCTGAAACTGCACATTCCGTGGGAAACATCTTCTCTCGCATCAAACGTTTGATGCGACAGTCTCCCTTGTTGCATTGCTATTCAGCAGTCCTGGTATCACACATCATGTGACCCACAATGGAACGCAGTATGTGTTCTCACTCTCATCTCATAACAGGTTGACACACGAGCAAAAAAAATCTAAAACAAGGATAGTGTGGTGTCAGAAGTGGACTTGAGCCCCTGAGGTACGCTTGAGTGGCCATGCCAAGCGGTGTGTAGCAGACATGGGGTAATAATTATGGGAAATAATAATGATAATTATGAAAATATTGAAAATATTTTCTGAAAAATCAAAATATGAATTTTCACCAAAAATTAAGGAATTGTGCAAATTAAGGGATTAATTTGCACCTCAACACAACCATGAAAAAGGCTACGCAAGAATCTTTGACACAGTATGATGCATGGGTTCTGGTTAGGGAATGATTGGAAATATTTGCTTGAAATCATTTGGAAAAAGGACCTTCGTTTATATCAAAATAATGTGTTTATTAAGATCAATCCTAGGATAATAAAACAACCAATGAAATGGGGAAAAGAACAATAGATCAGTACTTCATAAGGTGATGAAACCGGTTAAAATCTCAACAATATACAACATAACAGATCTACAATCTGATCAGATCGAATGGCCACATTTTAATATACTAAAGGAGAAGAAGGGATTACAGTCATAAAGAAAAAAGAAAGATCAATGGTTAAAAATAGCTAATCTGCCCTCAAAACTACACTCAGTTGCCACCCCACATGTGAAATGCATTATGCTCGCCTGTCCATTGGGGGAGGGGCGAAGATGATTCTTTGGTCTCTGGTGGAGAGACCATGAGGCTGTGGCTAGCAGGTTTAGCTAGCGTCCAGGCAGTTGTCATCTAGGAGCATCTGGCTTTGGCTGGAGAGCGTCCTCAGTCTCCACTCAACTCGGATTGAGGAGACAGTATTGTGTGGCTTTTGGCCCACGTGTGAGAGGGAGCGGAGCAGCTTTCGGCAGGAGCAGGCATCTGGCCTTGGCTGGACGTAGGCCCGTGGTTCTTCTCGTGGGGAGGACCTGAGGCGTTGGCTAGCATGGATAGCTAGTGTCCGTGCCGTAGCGTAGAACAGGGTGTCACCCGTGTGGAGAGGGGGAAGGGACTTCTCGTCGACCTTCTGTTGATGCTTTGTCGTCAGGAGAGAAGCGTGGGGGGATTTGGCACCCCGGAGAGAGCAGAAAGAAGGGACTCAGGGATGAGTCGACCCCCTGGTCATCGAGAGCGGTGGAAGAGAGAGAGAGAACTGGGTGACCAGTCCTCTTTATAGTTGGAAGGAGGGGTCTTCCTCCTTCTTGGCCCATTGGGGGCGTGTTGAAGGCGGCTGTGTGTGGCAACCTTCCTTACTATTATGAAAAACTAAACTTATCTGCTAAGTACCTTGGGGATTTCCTATTAATCCATTGGACTGGATATTTGGAATCACAATGAATTAAGAATTGTCTAGGTATTAAACATGACCGCATTATATCAACTAGGGAGCCGGTAAGCATTGAAGCCTAGTTAACAAGAGAAGCATCACATTTAAAAACACAAAAGTTCATATTATTGTTGTAGTCCTTGTACAGGACAATAATTATATATTTTAAAGTGACAAAACATGACACAGTTTATTCACATTCGCTTGTTTGCTCATTGTCTTGTGCTCAGTTAGTGTGTCACTGTGCTTGGTGACGACATTCCAACATGTCGTAAAAGTCCCAATTCTCTTATCTGCTAGCAAGGCAGAGAGAGAGAGAGAGAAAGCAAGTCTCTGACGACATTCCATTGGGCAATAAAAGCTTCCCTTTATCTCAAAACATACAGGATGCTTTAGAGCTCTGCGTCCAAAGGGGGAGGGGGGGGTCTTTGCGATGAGGGTCCACTTGGTTATGAACTGGAAACCATATTTAATTTGCCTTCTATGTTCATACTTGGTCCGCCATCATCTCTACAGACCTCCCCTAGTTATCAATGTCAGACGAAACGGAACGTTGACGTCACGACCTTTGATAACACAAAAGAAAATGTGAGAGGACAACAGGAACATAGAAATCATAGCATCTGCATTCACATGTCAATGGCAACTCTTTCATTAAGCTGATCTAGTGACACTGGATCCGACTGTTTGAAAGAAAATTACCTATTAGGCATTGGCAGTCACTGTCTGACTCCTATTTTCTGAGAGGGCTTTTAGGATAATCACAAACACCTAAGAAAACATTATAAATCAGAGAACAAAAAGGGAAAAACTCCTAAACATGCACACAACGATTATATGTAGTTTTGTCTTCACAGGTAGGCTTTGGGTTACCTATAGTGAAATGGGCCTAAGTGTACTGCTCACGATGGTGTGAGTGGAAATGTGGCGGTACAGGTACAGGTTAAAGTTTGTATGGTTTTTAGCTAAGGTTAAGAAGTTGCTGCAGATTTGAGAACCTATATAACAAGTGTCTTGCTCCTCCCCTTAGTCACATCCTGTGTGCAGAGACAATAATTTCTATATAGCTGAATTGACTGAACAACACTACAAGTCTTAGTTGGTCCAGTTCCTGTTAACTGGGTTCTTGTAGCAACCATCATACATCACTATCAGTGTAATACACTTTTGGTAGGATAAAGAGGGGAAATCACACTAAATGTGGGTGGAGTTACAGTGTACTTTGTTAGTAGCATGCTTTTAATCCACCTAGGGTTAGTAAAATATTCAAGCACACAAACCAGACAGTGTTCATTATCATAGAATGACTGAGGAGGTTAGTTAGGTGAGACACAAAATGAACTTGTTAAGCGTCTTGGGGAGAGGCCATGTTATTTTGAGTAACCTGATCTACCTTTTATGAACACATTTGACTGTTGACTCTTTACTATTTTACCAGTTTGATGGGGTGCATTTATACATTTGTTTGTATGTCAATGCAGTTTTGCTGCATGTCTATAAACATTGCAACCTGTTAACGCCAATGGAATGGAATCAAGCAGTTAACTTGACAAAAAGTTTTAAATTTTGAAAACAACAGACATATATATATACCGGACCCCCCTGATGTTACAGATGAAACACGAACTGTTGTGAAGTGGTGTCATCTGAAACATGCATTGAGAATAGTCACCGTGTTTTTGGTTTTTATCAAGGTGAGCTAAACGCGATTAGGACTTCTCCAATTCTTGTTGTCACGGACTGGGCTTGAATTTTGTGTGGCAGCGTGTGCGCGTGCCTTTCTTTGCCGTCGTGATTGTTTGGGGATCTCAGCTGGGAGCTGTTTTACACACTCAACAGGGTTCTCATGTTTTGTCCCAGAGTTATCCCGTGAGGGAGGGCGACCGCGGTCGTTTGAGGAGGACCGAGCACATCTCCAGGAGGGAGCTTGGTGGTCGTCCCCCCTGTATAAACCATGGTCGTCCTGTCTCTTGGGCTGCCAACTATCGATTTGGGCGTCAACAATTTTATGCGATGCCCTTTGAGGTTCATTGCATTCTCTATCAAAAGCTTGCCGTGCCAGATTGCGTAAATCAGCTGCACGCTTTTTAGAATTGATTCCAATAGGAATGTGCCTTTTAATGGAAGGGTGTAAATTATTCAAGAACAAATCCTTGAAATTCACATTTTCCTCCATATCCGGGACATTTTTGTTACCAAAAAATGCAATCCTCAAACGGTTATAAAAGAGATTAACTTTTTCACCTTCGTGTTGACAGACGGACACGGCGGACAAGAGACCTCCTAAAGCTCGGTGGTCAGCAAATTCTTCAATTATCGCTTGACACAGAACGGGCCAATTTGCTCGGACCTCGTCTGTCTGTCGCCTGATAAAACCAGTTACCTCGCGGTTTGCGGTTTGATAAATCAATTTAACCTTGGTATCTGTGTCACTTACACCACATTCTGCTAAGTGATAATCTATATCATCTAAGTAAATGTGTGTGTCTTTAGATTCACCTGGCTTTGGGTCGAAATTTGGGATGAATTTCGCAACTTTGGCTAAGTCGGTATTACTCAGCAGATGTGCCGGCTCGCACCCCCCCGTGGTTTGAGGTAGGGGTACTGGTGCATTCAATGCTGCATAACCCCAGGCATATGGCTCGAGGGCAGGTTGCCCGACCGCCGGAGGTATGTTCTGAAAAGATTGGAAAGACGGTAACATGGCGGGCAAGCCATTTGAGGCGTGTCCTTGGACATAGTGTTCAGCTCGAATGGGTGGTCTATCTACCAGAGGCTGCTGCTTTGTCACAGGGTAATGATCATAGTGAGGCTGACCAGAGAGTGCTTGTGATTGGCCTTGGAGGTCATGGAACCTTTTAGCAAAGTCATTCTCACTGATCCAATCACCCTTCTCGAGGAGCTCAGTTCTATCCTGCAATTGAGTGACACTGTCTTGTGCTATTTGTAACTTGACACTGTTTTGCATGAAGTTTTCTGCGATGAGCAGTTGTAGTTCACTGACAGTGTCTTGCAGTTGACCAATTTGCTGTTTGGCTAAGGTTATCTCACCATTTTGTTGCGTTTTCGCTTGCTCCAATCCTATGTTAAGGTTCTGTAGCATGGTGATGTAACCTGTTGCCGCATTCAGCATAGCTGTGTGCTGTTGTGTGGCCTGTACGGCTGCATCCAACATTGCAGTTTGCTGTTTTATTTGGTGTTGTGCCACTTCTAACTGAGTATTTTGCTGGCCTAAATCGGTTCTCAGCATTGTGTTGGTTTGTAGAGCACACCCCGTCTGTTCTATGTCTGTTTGACCTTTAGCTGTTTTAAAAGGTGTAACCAGGTGACATGCTCCAGTCTGACTCATATCTCTATCAAAGTCAAATTGAACAGTGTCTTGCAGTTTAGGGTCAAGGCTGTCTGTTAGAAACTCCAAGGCACGTTTTATTGTGTATACAATTGAGTGTAACACGTGACGTAGCCCTTTTAAAGGATCTACGTATATTAAAACTAACCCCAATATCACTGTAAACAATGTTATTAACTGCCCGATTATATCGGTGTAGCTGGGTGGAGTGGAGGGCTCAGACATCTTGTTGCGTTACTCGCTCTTTCTATGACTAATCAGTCGGACTCGACAGGGAAGTCTCACTTATGGGAAGTAAACTCCAAAAATTAATCCAAAAAAAAACTTCAATAAAATAAAAAAAAAATAAAAAAATTCAATTTTTAAATTTTTTCTTTCTTTTTTATTCAAATAATTTTATCCATTTATAAAAACCTCAGAATAAACGTGAACAATCTGCAAACGATCTTTGGAAAGCGAGACATTGAAAAATTAACGCAATTATAACCGAAAATCGTTTGCAATCGCCAGATTTACTGTGTTGTTTCACAAAAGGGGAAATAATTTGTACAATACTACAGGTTAGTCTTAGAATAGAGTTAGAACGAGAAACTATACCCAAACTCAAAGTGTATTAACCTTTAAATAACATCGGCCCTTTACCATAGAAGTGTTTACACTGCCAAAGTATGGACTATTAGTTACTACAAGCCAGTCACTAGTATGAACAAAACAAAGGTGGTCTACTGTTTGTCTCTGCCTGTGGTTTTATGACATGCAAGACAAGGACCAGGCTTCCTCGCCCCCCCCCCTTCTGTTCCTGTTTAAGGGGTGTTCAAAAGGGGATGGGCTAGGTATGTGTGTACCGCTATGTGTCACTAAGTTACAACTGGCGCACAAGTCTGCTTGTATCCAGTTAAAAAAAAAATAAGTGTGACACAGTCTCACTTCTACCTACCAACTTTAGCAGTTTAATTATTGGTAGTTATTGGTTACACTAAGGATTAGTTAGTTAATTTTGTTTTTACTCTACAGGAAGTGAAGAATGCTGTATTTCAAACTTCCTCAACAATGGAGAGGGGCATCCAGTAATTACAATATCAAACTAAATTCAATGCAGATATATTAATCAATGTATCAAATGTAGGATATTTGACATTACTATTCTAGTAACGGATTTGTTCACGCCACTAGGGTATACACACGGAGGGAGACTCCATGGACTTAAATTTAGCTCTTTGTCAGATCGCTATTCCAACAGGCTTGATGATTCCGCAAGACCCCTAACTCACGAGCTTCAGATTATTCTGCAAGTTGGCCACTAGATGACGCCAGCATGAGTTCTCTAAATATCTGTGGGGGTGGAGAGAAGGGGCACGGTTAAAGTGCCCTTTGTTCTCTTATCACCACAGGAATTTAGATGTTTAGGAGGGAGACCTATTTTAAACAAAAGATTTTCTCTGGCAATTTTTCCAAGATTTCCAAATTTTCCAATTATTCTCTAACCAGACATCAGGGACTGTGCCTCACAACGGGGCACCACTTTATGTAGCGGACATGGGGTAATAATTATGGGAAATAATAATGATAATTATGAAAATATTGAAAATATTTTCTGAAAAATCAAAATATGAATTTTCACCAAAAATTAAGGAATTGTGCAAATTAAGGGATTAATTTGCACCTCAACACAACCATGAAAAAGGCTACGCAAGAATCTTTGACACAGTATGATGCATGGGTTCTGGTTAGGGAATGATTGGAAATATTTGCTTGAAATCATTTGGAAAAAGGACCTTCGTTTATATCAAAATAATGTGTTTATTAAGATCAATCCTAGGATAATAAAACAACCAATGAAATGGGGAAAAGAACAATAGATCAGTACTTCATAAGGTGATGAAACCGGTTAAAATCTCAACAATATACAACATAACAGATCTACAATCTGATCAGATCGAATGGCCACATTTTAATATACTAAAGGAGAAGAAGGGATTACAGTCATAAAGAAAAAAGAAAGATCAATGGTTAAAAATAGCTAATCTGCCCTCAAAACTACACTCAGTTGCCACCCCACATGTGAAATGCATTATGCTCGCCTGTCCATTGGGGGAGGGGCGAAGATGATTCTTTGGTCTCTGGTGGAGAGACCATGAGGCTGTGGCTAGCAGGTTTAGCTAGCGTCCAGGCAGTTGTCATCTAGGAGCATCTGGCTTTGGCTGGAGAGCGTCCTCAGTCTCCACTCAACTCGGATTGAGGAGACAGTATTGTGTGGCTTTTGGCCCACGTGTGAGAGGGAGCGGAGCAGCTTTCGGCAGGAGCAGGCATCTGGCCTTGGCTGGACGTAGGCCCGTGGTTCTTCTCGTGGGGAGGACCTGAGGCGTTGGCTAGCATGGATAGCTAGTGTCCGTGCCGTAGCGTAGAACAGGGTGTCACCCGTGTGGAGAGGGGGAAGGGACTTCTCGTCGACCTTCTGTTGATGCTTTGTCGTCAGGAGAGAAGCGTGGGGGGATTTGGCACCCCGGAGAGAGCAGAAAGAAGGGACTCAGGGATGAGTCGACCCCCTGGTCATCGAGAGCGGTGGAAGAGAGAGAGAGAACTGGGTGACCAGTCCTCTTTATAGTTGGAAGGAGGGGTCTTCCTCCTTCTTGGCCCATTGGGGGCGTGTTGAAGGCGGCTGTGTGTGGCAACCTTCCTTACTATTATGAAAAACTAAACTTATCTGCTAAGTACCTTGGGGATTTCCTATTAATCCATTGGACTGGATATTTGGAATCACAATGAATTAAGAATTGTCTAGGTATTAAACATGACCGCATTATATCAACTAGGGAGCCGGTAAGCATTGAAGCCTAGTTAACAAGAGAAGCATCACATTTAAAAACACAAAAGTTCATATTATTGTTGTAGTCCTTGTACAGGACAATAATTATATATTTTAAAGTGACAAAACATGACACAGTTTATTCACATTCGCTTGTTTGCTCATTGTCTTGTGCTCAGTTAGTGTGTCACTGTGCTTGGTGACGACATTCCAACATGTCGTAAAAGTCCCAATTCTCTTATCTGCTAGCAAGGCAGAGAGAGAGAGAGAGAAAGCAAGTCTCTGACGACATTCCATTGGGCAATAAAAGCTTCCCTTTATCTCAAAACATACAGGATGCTTTAGAGCTCTGCGTCCAAAGGGGGAGGGGGGGGTCTTTGCGATGAGGGTCCACTTGGTTATGAACTGGAAACCATATTTAATTTGCCTTCTATGTTCATACTTGGTCCGCCATCATCTCTACAGGTGCGATGTCCACTTTTGCTGACTCAGCGCTGTTCGAGTTGCATGCCGCTAATCTTGGAAACGTATATCATGTCGTCCCTCCATTGAAGTAAAGGTGTGGATTTATGTAACCATTTGCATAGAGTTTATGTAAGAACATTTGTACATCTTCTAAGTTGAATTAACACAGGATATTGCAATACAATGGGGTGTGCTTACACATTTGAAAACACACACATCTGTGCAAAGCTCTCTGTTGGGTTACAAATCTGGTACATGATGTTACAGACTAATCTTTGACCAAGGTAATGAAGTCATTACTAACGCTGGCACGCTGCTTGTGCATTTTAACAGCGTTGGGGCTTGGGCTTTAGTGTCCCTACTTCCTTGAAACAACGTGCATCTTTAGATACCACTCTGCCTAATCAAAATACAGAGTTCTTGATTGGCTAGATAGAGAGGAAGATGATTGGCAAGAGGAGAGGATGATGTGTTGATTGGCTAGAGGAGAGGATGGTGTGTTGATTGGCTAGAGGAGAGGATGGTGTGTTGATTGGCTAGAGAGGAAGATGATTGATGACATTAATTTTGTTACATTTGTGGCGCACCCTTTGGGTCTAAAATAAATCACTTTTGACTCTTTTGTAAAGGCCCCTCAATATGTGATTCAAATTTGGGGTTGGATGATGCTTTCATGGTTTTGGGGAATTTTCTGTAAAATGGACTGTAAAAAATAGCCAACTCCGGTCAACTAAATGTTAGAGCAGAGCTTCTCGAACTGTGGGTTGAGACCCCGAGCGGGTTCGCAGGGAGGTGACAGTGGCTTCACACATTGACAACTGAAAAATGCATCCTTCCCATCTGTTTTATTTGTTATTGAAAAGCCAGTTTTTTATTTTTCATTTTAAGGTTCTGGCAACAGAACCTGTGCTTCCATTTACAAATGTGTACAAGAACACTTTTCAGTAGCTTTTAGGAATCACAGTATTGTAAATGTATTTTCTAATCAATCTATTCAAGGCTACCAATGCATTTATTCATTTTTACCCGCTTGCTGAAAGCTCTAGGGTCTATGCAGAGGCAGACCTATGACTCATCATTCGACAGATTCATTTGCATTCGACAGATTTGTTCGACAGATTTGCGTCATTGGCTGTCGTTTAAGCCAATGGGATACTTTCCCATACTCTGAACGGGCGGCCTCGTCCTCCCAAGCTATGGGACTATGCAGTCCTCCGAGCGCTAGCCGAATTTGGCTAATAGTTAGCTTGTATGATGTTACTAACTAACTGTTTTTAGCCAAGCGCGCTACTGTCCGCTCCCCATTAGTTATCGACGCAAGTCGCGTTATTACTCTCGTAATTTTCATGTATTGTACATCCCAAAACAAAATTTATTCACCATGTTATGGTGCTGTAATGACTTCCTATTTTCTCACCATAATACTGCCTTTCACGCGACCTGCCTTTTTACCCCCGGTCTCAGTAGCGGGGGGGCGGGGCGGGTGCGGGGAGAGACCGGCGAGTTGAGTGAAACGAGTTGGGGCAAACGCAGTCTCCACAACATCATTTACTATTCTGTGCCTATCGGTACATAACTCGGACGGCGGTAATTAGTATACATGGCAACACTAGTACGAGTACTTTTCCCACCACTGTTGCTGTTTTTAGCATGACTGCCCTGTTCACAAATGAATGACTACACACTACAACCAAGGTTACTGTAGCAACATTTTTCATGTAAGGTATGACGCTAAAATCAGCTGCATTTTATCAGAAAAAAACAGATCTACAAGCTCACAACGCATCGCCGCCTTGTGAGCTTGTACATCTGCTATTTTTTATTATGACGTTTTATTGAATACTTCATTTACAAAAGACATTAATGAAACCAAATGGACCCATTTGGGTTTTTCTTTCATTTAAGCCAGTAGTGAAAAGGGCTAACTTGCAGTTATGCATTACAACTCAAGCCTAGCTGTTTCAAACAGTGAAATCAAAAGACACGTTGTGAGCTTCACTTTTATAAAGGGTTAGGGTTACATTGCAGTATTGATACTTTTACTTAAGTAAAACATAACAGTACTTTTTCCACCACTGTTGATGTTTTTAACATGACTGCCCTTACGCTACCTGTATTCTATGGACTCACTTAGTTTATTGTGAAAATAGTTTATTTCTTTCATACATAAATGAATACTAACTGGTCACCACCGGTCTTTTGTCCAGGAACAATGCATACAACACTATCAACCAGTCCTCCTGGGTGTGTGTGTGTGTGTGTCTTGTCATTTTTGTTGTTCATACATTTCTAAGTGAAACACTGTAGTTTTGACTTGGGTAAGGGTAGGCTACATTATGAAGTAACTATATCAGCTGGTGAAAATAGCAGATCTGTCAGATTGTAGATCAATTATTTTCACTATCATTGATATTGTACACACCACACACACACACACACACACACACACACACACACACACACACACACACACACACACACACACACACACACACACACACACACACACACACTTTATATTGGTAGCCAACCAATGAACCTCTGTGGAGTTATTTTTGTTGCATTCGAATGGCTGAGATTTTATTTTGATGACAACTTTTACATTTTGTGCTGCAGATTGGGGCAAAAACAGCCTGCCGCAAGCGGGTATATTATGACTTTGTCATTTCTTGTTTAAATATGCTTTAGTTCAACTTTGAAATGTCACTATAAATCAAGGGTGGGGTTGCCAAAAACAATTTAGCCCATATATGGAGAGAGTATAAAAAAAGTTTACAGCAGATATACAGTACTTGTTGGTACTCCAGTCTATGAAGTGTAGGAATTAGTGTTTAAAGAAAAGTCATGTACTGTATGGGGGGTCCTTTGGTGTTTAAAGCAACAATCCAAAAGTTTTATTTCCCTCTCCAAAAGGAGAGAGGTAATTGCAACGATGTCCAAAATACAATAAACCTGTCAGTGCATCAAGTGTCCAATCAGGGGCTGCCCAAAGTGTCTAACTCAATGGTTCTCACATTTCAATTCTAACGACCCCATAACTGTCAGAGGTACAGAGTCAAACTGGATGTACAGGAATCACATGCAGGGCTACCAGTGGTGTAAAGTAACTAAGTACATTTTAAGTACATACTAAGTACAATTTTGAGGTACTTTTACCTTACTGGAGTATTTCCAATTTCCAGTACTTTAATACTCACAGAGGCAAATATTGTACTTTTTACTCCACTACAATTATGTGAAAACTTAAGTTACTAGTTACTTTGAAGATTTTGATTATTATTGCAAAACATACTTTACACACTTCAGCCCTTTATACTTTTTGTCCATTTGAAAATAGCCGATATATGTGTTATATATAATGTATAATGTAATAGTATGTGTGCACGGTGTCAGCCCAGTACACAGTGGGAGAATGGATAAATAAATATGGACAGTCAATCTACAGTTGGTATAATGAGGAATTTATACAATTTATCCACGGTAAAAATGTAAAATAAAACAGTTACAGTCTGTGGAAGAGAATTAGAGAATTAGCACCACAAAAATGTTATAAATGAAATATTACTATACAATGCAAGGCATTATATTACACATTTATTACATAGCATTAACACTCATCATTACTAATTATTATTACTTACATTGCATTTTTACTTTCTGTGCAAGTAATGCATTATATCAGGCTACTTGTTACATCACTAAACACAAAGGAGGTATCATATGGAAGAGGGTGGGCTACATGGAGAAAATATGTATATATATATATATAATATATATATATATATATATATATATATATATATATATATATATATATATATATATATATATATATATATATATATATATATATATATATATTATATATTATATATATATATACATATTTTTTAATGACAATCTAAATAGTGAATGGTAGACAATCTACATTGTCTGAATTGGTTAGTGGACTTCCTGTATAACTTGAACAACTGCCTATGATGAAACTATCAGACAGACACAGACACGGCGATGATCTACAAGCTTCTAGAAAATAAAACCTTCTTGCAAACATACACTGCAAGCCTGCAGTGTATTGTGTGAAGATCTTTCTCCAGGGGGAGCTGAAATACAATTTTATTTTTCTCTCTCACTCTCTCATGTCATGGCCTGACCTCCAATTACACAATCAATAATGCATCAATATTATAAGCACAATTTACATTTTAAAAAGAGGTGCTATATAGTATATAGCTGCTCAACCCTCCCAAAGAACCACTGAAGAACCACATTTTGTGTGTGATAGGTTTCTGGTTGATTATATGATCGTACCAATGAAAGTAGGGAATAAATGGTCTGCACATAAATAAATAAAGGGTTTGCACATAATAGTAGTAGGGATGACTGTATACAAAACGTCATCTAAATTTAATCCAAATATTAAGAGTTTACTTCGAGGACCCCCTCAAAAACGAGATGCTGCATCTCAAGGGGCTTATCCTCCAATGAAATTCCAAATAAATACATAAACTATAACTTTTTTAGAATAAGTGCATATTGATGCAAATGTGGGGAAACACAGAAAAACAACCAGAAACGGGTCTGGGGATCTTAGTATAATTAGATTTTCAATTGGAATTGACTTTTAAAAATAGCATTTCTCAGATTTTCGTCCCAGAACAAAAGTAAAGAAATTGCTATTTTTTTCAGACCAGATGCAGGGGAACATGAGGTAGATTCCATGAGTCACCACATGATGAGGTCTAAATGTAATCCTACAAACAGTACAGCATAGGCTGAATAGCGTCCCAATAATACAATAACGATATGTTAATGGTCCACCGAGATGTTTTAGTTTCTCTAAAATAATAATCTTAGTAATC
Source organism: Gymnoscopelus braueri (assembly GCF_963280865.1). NCBI lineage: Eukaryota > Metazoa > Chordata > Actinopteri > Myctophiformes > Myctophidae > Gymnoscopelus > Gymnoscopelus braueri. The sequence continues at coordinate 46,363,681 of NC_137615.1, forward strand.
TGGGAATTTTCTTGTTGAGGATACATTCTGAAAAGATGATGATGATGATGATGATGATGATGATGATGATGATGATGATGATGATGATGTTGAGGATGATGTTGAGGTCACGGCAGAGGTGTTGGAAGCTGGTGTTGTGTTCACCACACGTTTATTTAAATTCCTGAAACAAAATCAGTGTTTGCATATTGTTTTGTCTTAATAGTCTGGGGTATATATTGATTTCCATTGGTTTCCACTCTTTTAGTGCATTTCAGTCAGGTTAAGCTTAATGTTAATCTCACCTGTTTCTGTGTCTCTGATAGATAAACTTTCCGAGCCGTGAGTCTGGATTCACACATTTCTTGCCATTTGCTGTTTCCACACTGGAGATGGATAAAATAATATTAGTGTCAGGTGACAGGGGAACAGTGTTAAGAGTGAACAGTAGCCTACCTCACAGGAATATGACCTACTGTTGAGGCTACTGTTTAATACAATGAAACTGAGAAAACAGCCACCACACAGTAAATGTCCTTTTCACACGTTTTATTTTACCTCGCCACGGTCACGGACAGAGCAACGGACGCGTATCAACCTAACAGGCCTTCCTCAGCGTTGTGTCAAGACAACAGGAAGTGAGGTATAAATAATGTAGATGCAATCAAGTCCAAATGAATACAGGTGCCAACTGTCATCACCTTGAAAGCTAACAATGAAGAATCGATATTGTTCGTACAGTAGGGTATACTCTTCTCCATGGGGTGACTATTCGATAGAAAAAAGGTCATTTTGGGGGTGAACTACCCCTTTAAGACTGTTGTTTAATCTGGAGTGTTGTGGGCATTCTGCATTGCAGTGCTTTTACTGTTTAATATGACCTACTGTAGGCTACTGTTAACAAATATACTGTATGTAAGATTTTTCATTGTGATACCGATAACAGGAACTTAAAGTATACTATGGTAGTTGATGGTAGTTGATCCAAGCCAGAACACAATCGATTGATTGATCATTAAAATAAAAATGCTCTGAAAATGCATGCTGTTGAGTGGTCAGATGGGTGGGCCTCGAATGCTTTCGAGATTCCCGAAAAGGTTAGAACAGTGAACAGTGGTTCCCAAACTTTTTAGCACGAGACCCAAAAGAGAAATTCCCTGTGGCCCAAACTAGTGAAAACAGAAGATCTACAAGCTCACAATGCGTTGTTCCGCAACACGTTGTGAGCTTGTATATCGGCTTCTTAAAAGTTACATTTGTGGAATATATATATATTATATATATATATTTTTTTAAATCTTTTGAAATAGTAATAATTAAAAAATAAATAAAACAAGGATGAATATTTACTCACGACCCACACAAATCGGTCCGACACAAACATGGGTCTCGACCCAATTTTTTGGGAAACAGTGGTCTAGAGAACATTCTACTTACATGATCTCCCTGTGAGGACACGAGAGACTCTCTTCATACACCTGGTAACTCCTGATGAGGTTTCTGTTCATGTAGTTGACTCCTTTATCTAAGCATTTGCAGGAACCTTTATCATTCATTCCATGGCCTGTGGAATGAAGGGGAACGACATTGTTAGTCAGACAGTGGTATTCAAATTATTACATTTTTAAAACTGTTATCTGTGTTCAAACTGCATCAACAAACAGTCAAATGAAAGCAAATGATTCTTCCCAGAACAATAAACCAGCAGAGCCAACACACAATGAAAAGACAGTGAAAATCAAATGTATTATTATAAAAATCCATGATTTCCAATTAAATCAAGGCCAGGGGTCTTCAACGTTTTCAGCCCAAGGACCCCCTCTCTGAGAGAGAGATGAAGCAGGGACCCCACTATACAGTATATTGCATCAAATTGTGTTGCAGATTAAAGCTTTTTTATAGATGTTGGATTCATGTTAATGCGTATTTTCAGACATTTATGACCACTTAAACTAATACTAAACTATACTAAATACTTAATAAACTTTCACACTGTACTTAGTCTGCTCTTTTACCCCCTCTCTTTGCCGAAAATAGCCGATCTACGAGCTCACAACGCCTCGCGCTACAAGGCTTGTGAGCTTGTAGATCGGCTATTTTCGGCTAAAGTTGTCCTATAGAAATAGGGATGCTAGGGTTCAAGTTCAAATGTAAAAAACTAAGTTCCTATCACAAAATTATTTGGTGGACCCCCTGTAGTACCTCTGAGGAGGACCCCCTAGCGGTCCCGGACCCCCTGTTGAAGACCCCTGATCCAGGCACAGCTGTGGTGGCTGGTATTATCCAAAGCAACTTGATGTGCAACAATGCATATTTCTGTCAAAGCCACATTACCGTCTACATGAAGAGCAAGCAGGCAGAAGAGAAAGGCGATGGCAGCTGATTTCATGATGCGGGACATGATGGAGAGATGGTTCTTCAAGTGTTCTGCTTGTTTCCAGTGGTTGATAATGTTGTTGTGAAGTACGCTCATATTTATGTTGAAAGAAGCCCCCCCCCCCCTCAGGCTGTAGTCCAGACACTTAATCACTCATTCCTCTTTTGTGAGAGATTTATTTTCCCAGAATCGCTCCATCATTGAATAAGAATCATCTTGTTCATATTAATTTGAATTTACTCACTTGAACGTTAGGCACTACTCACCATGTGAGTAACGTGAACAGAATTTGATTGAAACAGTTATTGTAGAGCACTGTTACGAAAGAGCTCTACTTCAAAGTGAAAATGTGAGCACGTTTTGTGTGACACATGCGTGACTTGATGGGTGATTAACTTTTATAACCTGAATAATACTTTACGTCATTACAAATGCATTCCAAGTATTTGAGAGAGCAATGCAACAGCAGAGAAAACAAGAAATAGTGAAAGTCTTAAGACAATAGTGCTATGAGGTCCTCCCCTCAAAACTGATGCAGGAACTTACTGTCAGTGGTGTAAAGTAACTAAGTACATTTACTCAAGTACAGTACTTAAGTACAATTTTGAGGTACTTTTACTTTACTGGAGTATTTCCAATTGTCTATACTTTTACTTCTACTCCACAACATGTCAGAGGCAAATATTGTACTTTTACTCCATAAAAATGATTAGAAAACTTTAGTTACTAGGTACTTTGCAGATATGAATTAATACAGTATTATAAAACATACATTAACCACCTTAGCCCTATTTTATTTTATACATAGGCTATTTGAACGCATCGCGATGTGTTGTGAGCTTGTAGATCTGCTATTTTCAAACATTTTAGTACTTTTACTTTTGGTACTTTAAGTACATGTTGATACCAATACTTTTGTACTTTTACTCAAGTAAATTTTGAATTCGGGACTTTTACTTGTAACAGAGTACTTCTACATTGGAGTATTGATACTTTTACTTAAGTAAAACACTTGAGAACTTTTTCCACCACTGCTTACTGTGTTACATTGGAATTTATTTCAAATGTGACTAAACAGACGCTCTGCTGACTGATAAGAAATCAGGTGATCTTCCATCCTGGCAGTCAGTGAAAGTTAAATTATGAGAACTAAAGCCCTGCTCTAGGAAGAGGAATGTTGATTCCCATTTCTTACTTTACTTTACTACAGGTGATTTGTTGAAATTGTCAAATAGCACTGAAGCTGACAGTTACATGTTGGATATCATATTTATTTGACATTTTGTTTGTTTTGCAGGCATAATTGTTTTTCATTCTTTTACAAAGGGTTGGTTGTTGGTATGCGTTTTTGTTTCAAAGCGTTCAAACACTGAAGCAACAGCAGTTGCATGAAATACTGACACATGTATCTGTCAGGGTTCATTCCAGCAGGGTAGCAAAAAGCAGAAATGTCCAGCCACAAGAAATAATCCAAAACAAGCAGACAGTTCAGTATAGACAATTCCAAAATAGTGAACAGGCAGCAATCCAAAACAAGCAAACACCCATACCACAGGTAAAGTGGTATGGGTGGAAAGTAAATCATCTAATAATAGATTTTCAGGCCCTTCACATCCAGATTTTCAGGCAGCTTTGCAACCATCATGGGGGCATAGCATGATTGATGGGGAAAATGGGATGGGCTACCTTTCGACCCAACTCGCTGTCGTTACAATGTAGGACCAGTTTGCACCTACGCCAACCAGCTTAGGTCCACTTCCAATTCGCACTCATCTAAACCAGTTTTGGTCCAGCATGTGTCTAGTGCTGGGCTAGCACCAGCTCTAAAAGTAGGCGGTCAGAAGGAGGATGATAGCAAAGCCTGTCAGCAGGCCGGCATTTTGGATGGCGAATGTCACGAGGAAGCGCCGGCCACCCGCCTCCTCGTCCTCTCGGCTGACCTCGTTCATCTCTGGGTGCATGCGTGCCAATGCGATGTAGAGGAACATGCCCCCTGCCAGGGCGAAGATCCAGGTGGCCGAGAAGCTGTTACCGGCCAGCATGCCAAACACCAGGCCCAGGTAGCAGCAGCAGGCAGACAGGAAGTTGTAGAAGAGAGCCTGCTGGATGCTCATGCCAGCATTCAGCAAGATAACAAAGTCACCCAGCTCATGGGGGAGCTCCTCGCACAGGATGGCCACAGAGGTGCTGATTCCCAGGGAGACGGAGGTGGTGAAGGAGGCGGCGATGGCCATGCCGTCGACAAAGTTGTGCAGGCCGTCGCTCAGCGTGATCATCCAGGCCAGCGTGCCGATGTCGGAGTAGGCAGTCCCCTTCAGCCAGTAGCAGCCGCCGTCGGACCGACCCGTCCCCTCCATGCTCTGGGACTCTTGTGGAGCCTGGGACTCCAACATGAGCTGCCCCTCTCCTGTATCTCCTGCCATGGCCAGGCCCAGGCCGCCGGCCTCCTCCCGGCCTTTGTGTTTCTGTGTCAGCAGCACCTTGAGGACCTTCTCGGTGAAGAAGAACAGATAGAATCCTCCGAAGAGCACGGTGGACTTGGGAACCTCCGCCTTGGGGTCCAAACTAAGGGCCTCCGGGATGAGATGAAACATGGCATTGGAGCACAGCGTGCCAATGGCCAGTGCTATGAAGTACAGCAGCAGCCGCTTGTAGAAGGGTTTCGTCATGCACTGCTTCACGCTGACGCCCAACAGCGAACACAACGAGATGAGCGTCACGGACAGGAACCCATAACCCCACAGCTCAGCGTCCGAGGGCCCGGGAGATTTCTCCTGTTCCTCCTCCACCTCCCCACAGGTTTCCAGTTGCTGCAGCATGATGGGGAAGAGTTCTTGTAAGCCCTGGGCATCCAGACGCGTCTGCTCACTGATGTTGTAAACAGCCAGCATGTCTGCAGGCAGGCACTTGGAGCTGTTGGCCTCGGGGCGTGCGTCTGGGTGTCCATCGGTGGCGGTGGTCCCGTTGCAGCTGTAGTCCCCTTGGCCCCGACTGAGACGGGCCAGCAGAGAGCGGAGCTGGGGGACTGAGATGGTGCCGTTGTCGCCGCAAGTAGCCAGCAGACCATGGAGGACCTCCGGAGCAGGGGACTGGATCTCTGCCTGGCCCTGCACCCTGCCCAAAGGTGCAGAGCAGCAGAGCAGCAGCAGAACGGCGAGGGCCTGGGTGTTGGTCACAGTGCTGGTGGTCACACAGGCATGACTGAACCGATGAATCATGGCTCCTCAGCTGGCTGGTGGCCTGGTCAGTCTGTCTGTTTGTGTGATGCAGAGAACCTTCTATGGCAGTGGTAGGCAGCTGTTCTGTTTTCACTGTCACCTGTACCGTGAAAGTCGGTGGACTACTGAGAGAAGGGACCAATCCCAGACCCTGTCTACAAACACGAATCGCTACAATCAAAGAAATGGGAGGTCACTCACAGCCTGTGAGTCACACAAAAAGGCACCACAATGTCCTTGCTCCCAACAGCACACAGTACAAGCTTTTTTATTTCATTTTATCTTAGAGCGTCCTGTGAAACTGCATTTCACGTGCCTTAAACAATACACTGTTTCTTCTTTCTAAGAGACCTTGATGCATTAAAGAGCTCTTGTTCGAAAAGGAGTATGACTGTCTGTTTACAGATACTATTTTGACATTTGAATAAATATTTTCTCGGTGCCACATTCAAGGATTTCTATCTGCACCTATTAATTGCATTTCTATCATGCAGCGGTATGCAACATAACTACTGTGCACTTAAAACAACCTACTAACATAGATATATACCATAATGTTTATTTTCAGATGTCAGGGAAGACAGATTTGACCCCTGAGGATCATGACGAGAGGTCGAATCCAAGATGCTTGTATACTTTTGGAACCAAACAGTGTAGAAAAACATTTAAGGTGTAATTTCCAACTAAATTGGGGGTGCCCATTGATTCATTTGGTGTACTTTTGAGATCAACAGTAATCGAGAAAATGCGGTTAGATCAAGGTCAATGTACAAATAAACCAAAAAATAAGCAATCAGTGGAAATTTGCAAATAATCGTCTGGTGGTGTCCCTGTGGTGAATTTAGTTATTTAGCTTGTCAGTGTCCTTGTAACAGATGTGGTGCAGTTATGTATTGTGATAGACATCACTCAGCTTATAAAGTCAGACTTGGAGCAGCTTAATGGCTTGACACCATCAGACTGAAAAAAACAACTGGTGCTTCCTGGTCTGAGGGCCTATTCTCAGGGAAGTTTTGAGGATATTGGACCAGCCCTCATGATCGCCTTCATCATGACATTGATGTCTTACTGTCAAGAGAGCAGAGGACTCCACTTCCATCTGTTGCATCCATTCCTTGCCCTCTGCTAGAGGCAGATTAACAGCTTTGCCTGCCAGAAAAGCTAACAATTTGGTTTTGTTCTCATTGCACCGAAGGAAGACCTTCCAATTCTGGTGCCATTTATATATTATATATATTAAACCCGCCCAATAATACCCTGGCTAGTTATCTCCACAAGGCTGAAGGCAAGGGGGAGATAATGTTTTCGCCTGTGTGTCCGTTCATCCGGGCCTAATCTCGCAAACCATTTCTTGTCAATGGAAGTCATTGCTGGTGGTATCGGGCTAAAGCCTCACCCAAATATGGAGTCATAAGTCATATAGGTATGTCATAGACTGGCCACACTTCCTGGTGGAGATATGCACTCCACTAAGCGGATGAATCTTTCTAGTTGATGTTCAGTGCGTCGCCTGCGCAAATCTGCGTTGTTAGGCATGCATGAGAACAGTTTCTGTTGTGCCACATCAAACTAGAGCTCTAGTCAGCCTATATAAGGTGTGAAGTGTCTTTAGATTCCAATTAATTATACAAGCGTTCTACGAGGTCAAGTGTCACATACTTATTTGAGTTCTGCGATAAGAGAGAGAGAGAGAGAGAGAGAGAGAGAGAGAGAGAGAGAGAGAGAGAGAGTGTCTTTCACTCACATAGAGCAGGAGTGTAAGCATATAAGGACAAATCTTCCAGTCCCCACAGACCTATATCCCATTCCCATCACAGTCCATGTATAGCAGCAGTGAACCGCCGCTCCTGGAGGGAGTGAGTACATTGTCTTCCCAGACTCAGGTTTTCTCCTGTTCTAAGTGTTCATATGCCGTCATGTCTGAGGTCTTCCTCTATAAACACATGAAGAGGAGCCACAACGACCTCTACTGCCAAATGCTGAGGAATGGACAGGTCCCCTCCGATCCCCCCTGCATCTGTAAACAATGTAACAAGAGTTTCAGTGAGTTAAGTCCTCTGCATAGACACCAGCGTCTCCACGCTGGAGCAAAACCTTTCCACTGTAAAACGTGTGACAACGGTTTCACTAAGTTAAGTTCCCTGAAAAGACATCAGCGTCTCCACACCGGGGAGAAACCTTTCCACTGTAAACAGTGTTACAAGAGTTTCAGTCAGTCAGGTCACCTGAAGACACATCAGCGTATCCACAGCGGAGAAAAACCTTTCCACTGTCAACAGTGTCAGAAGAGTTTTAGCGAGGCAGGTAGTCTGAAGAAACACCAGCTTATACACACCGGAGAAAGACCGTTCCGCTGCAGACAATGTCACAAGACTTTCAATGATTTAAGTAATCTGAACTCACACCAGCGTGTCCACACTGGAGAAAAACCGTACCCCTGTGAACATTGTGACAAGAGTTTCAGCCATTTAACTAACCTGAATAGACACCAGCGTCTCCACACTGGAGAAAAACCATACCACTGTAAAGAGTGTGAGAAGAGCTTCAACGTGTTCAGTAAACTCAAGACACACCAGCGGGCCCACACTGGTGAAATTGGTTAGATGAACTCTCTCCACATGGGAGAAAACATGTAGGTTTTTCTATGCGTTTGGGCCTACATGCAATACACATTTTCGATCCTTGAAAAAACGTTTTGGAAAACTATGGCCAAGGTGTAAAAGATAAAAACGCAGTTTTCGCGTTGATGTGGACAAGGTTAACAGTATTTTGTCTGTTCGTAGTGTGCACCAGAGTTTTTTTTTGCCTGTGACGTCGTCATCTGGATTATATTATTTTGTGCAACGGCAGATGTGGACAAAATAGGAGCTGGTTCTAACCCTATTACACGTTTATACTGTACTGTAATAAAAGTACAGTTTCTATCATACAGAGGAACAGAGGTGTCAGAATCCAACAGTCTGGTGCTACAGCCACCAATGCCATTGCTGATTTTGTACTGGTAATTGTGGAGAGCTCAGTGACTACGTCATTTTCTAGGCACTAAGCAGAAAACTGGAGCCAATAGTGATGGAATGCTTTGAAGTCAATGAGAGCCGCGTGGACAAGCGTATGAATAAACACTACATTTGAATTATTGCAACCTTCATCAGATAATCGGTTCAGGTAAATAAAAGAAGACATCAGTGCGGACTATTATATACTGTATACTTTTATTGAGTTATCTAAAGAGCATAGAGTAGGCTACATTTCTGACAAAGGTCTCCTCCCTCTCTCACTCTCTGTCATTGTGGGAATGTCAAGTGTTGACAGTCTTGCAATGACAGTCGTGTCTCAATCACAATCTTTGCCTCTTTATTTGACAATTTGGCCAATGTTTGTCCAGTTTTTATAGTATAGTTTGTTGATTGCTTTTGATGCTGTAATGGTCTTTTTCATTTTTTTTTTAGGTATTAAAAAAAGTCTTAAAAGTCCTTCAATTGTCACTTACCTGTCATCTGGGACCTCCCCCCCAAAAAATCCTGTGGGGACCCCCCTGGAGGTCCCGGCCCACAGGTTGAGAACCCTGAAAACACACCAGTGTCTCCACACTGGCTAACAGTGTCATAAGAGTTTCAATGAGTTAGTTAGATCAGTGGTTCTCAACCTTTTCAGGCCGTGACCCCCCAAAAAATCTGATTTAAACTGGGGACCCCCCACCCTGACAAGCACTTGGACTTGTAGTTGAGGCATTACATTTTGTTTGACTCGTTTCCGCAGATAAATATTGTGAACATTTTTGCCTCTTTCTCAGGTAATAAATATTTCACACTTTGGCCAATATTTTGAAATGTATAGTTTGCTGATTTCTTTTGACGCAGAAATGGTGTGATTTTGTATTTTATTTTAGCGGTATTAAAAATGTCTTAAAAGTCCTTAAATTGTCACTTTAGAAATGTGCAGATACCCTGTTAATACGCATACTGTTGGTTGTTGGTTTGTTTACCTGACTACACCTGAAGTACAGTTTGCTGTGAATGCTTGAATCTTCTTAATAAATTCTCAACACTTCACCCAGACTGGATATTAATATTTCCCATTATAATGTGGATCTCACACTACATGTGCTTTGCCAATTTGTCAAATCTGGTCTAGAGTGGAAACGGCCTGTGCGTGCTTGCAAGTACGGTATGTGTGTGTGATGTATATAGTTGTTTGTTGTTTTGTATGTTGGTTGTTTTTGATGTAAAGCGTCCTTGGGTTTATGAAAGGCACTAAATAAATTCAAGCCATTATGAATTATTATTATTAAGGAACTCACATTGCAAACAGCTACGTTCATGGACCCCATGCAGTTTGCTTATAGAGAGCAAATCAAGGTGTGGAGGATGTTCCACACTCTACTTTGTTGGAAAAAATATATAGTCACCTATAGACACTTCTAAATGCCATAAGAAGCATTTGTCCTCCAGCCAGAAAGTGATGACTGGTTGTATTTTAAATATTATAGCCCAATCAGACCAATCCACCAGTGACTATACCTGTAAAAGGTCACATATGCCATAAAATGCAGTTTGCATCCGCTGTCCCGCCAAGTATGAGAATGAACCATAGGGAATGAACACGGGATGCATAGGAAGTCTGCCCAGTAACTACTGTATGTATTTTAATACTTGACTTTATAAGTCATTATAACAAGCTTTTGTGTTATGATTATTATAAAGCATCATGAGTATTTATAAGAGTTTATAACTGTAATTATACAGTGTAGATTAGATTGCAGATTACAGTATAATGCATTATAATTATGTGTATAATGCATTACAGACATAATATGGGATACATGGTAAGTGTTTACCAAAGAAATACTCAAGTAAAAACTGGAATTTATTTGCGCATACATTTTGTTAGAACAGTAACTTATGATGCATTCAGCTTGGTCTGTTGCTTGCAGCACCTTGTAACAGTAAGCATTTACAATTTAAAACGTAACCCCCCTCCCTTGAAAACACACCCACACCAACAGCCAATACAGCACTTTAATATTCATACATTTAATATAAACAAAGCAGAAATGTTTGTGTGTGTGTGTTTAGTAGATCATTTCTGTTAGTAAAACAATGCTTCTTGGCAATAACCTTTATTATTGAATAGAATATATCATCTCTGTCAGGTGGAAACCTCATATGTCCAAAACAATTACTTTGCCGGATGCTGCCCGACAGCAACGATATATACTTCAAACCATCCACCAAACAAGAGACAATAGCAACCACAGAATGATCTGTTTCGGCCAGGGGAGTTTGGCAAATTGTCAGTGGTTAGAAACTACGTACATTTACTCAAGTACTATACTTAAGTACAATTTTGAGGTACTGTTTTTACTTTAGTGGAGTATTTCCAATTTTCAGTACTTATACTCCACTACAATTATTTGAAAACTTTAGTTACTGGTTACTTTTTAGACTTAGATTTGTATTACTAAACATACTATACCTCTATGGGTTAGGGTTAGTACCACTTTTACTTTTGGTACTTTGTGTAGTGTATTTTGATGCCAATACTTTTGTACTTTTACTCAAGTAAATTCGGAATACCAGACTTTTACTTGTAACGGAGTATTTCTACATTGTGGTATCGATACTTTTACTCAAGCAAAAAATGTGAGTACTTTTTCCACCACTGCAAATTGTTCATTGACACAACATAGGCTACTCAGCTGTGCAGCTCGTCCCACAAAAGCCTGTTCCCTACAAATGAAGAGTGAAATAAACAGGCTTTCTAAAGGGACCTGCATGCTACCAAATGAGGTGGACACCCTATCACCCTTTAGCGGTGATAGAGAGAGCGCTCTCTATCACCACCGCGGTGATAAGGTGACCACCGAAAATGGTAGCATGCGCCCCCCTTTACAGTATAAAAGTTATTGCCAAGAGGCAGTAACAACAGACAATCTACCAAACACACATTTATGAACTTTTCGTGTTATGTTTAAAATGACACTTACGTTATCGTTGCCGTTAGGCAGAAACCTCTTATGTCCATATTTAAACATTTTGTGTTTTCTTTGTAAATTAACGCCCTACTTGATCATGCAACAGCGTTACACAAAGTATCAAAAGTAGCAGATCTACGTGCATTGAGCTCCGAGATCTGCTATTTTTGGATTTGAATTCTGAAAAGCAACAGCTTTGGACATGTGAGGTTTCCACCCGACAGAGACGATTATGTTTAACTTGCACAATGCTCCAAAGGACGGTGACGCCAATTCCTTACCGCAACGCTTATACCTATGATTCTCAAATAGAACTAAGACAAACACTATTTACAATTTGATAGAAACAATCACATGTTATATATCACAAGGGACAAATTTACTTAAAGGGGAAATCCACCCATTTTCAATATTTAACTATGTCATTAATATAGCATAAAGGAGTTGTGTGGAAATAAGAAAAAATTAAAAAAAAAATTAACATTGCAAAAAAATTTAACATTGCAAAAAAATTAACATTGCAAATTACACCATGATGAGTCATCACAGTGTAATTTGCAATGTTAATTTTTTTGCAATGTTAAATTTTTTTGCAATGTTATTTTTTTTTTTAATTTTTTCTTATTTCCACACAACTCCTTTATGCTATATTAATGACATAGTTAAATATTGAAAATGGGTGGATTTCCCCTTTAAGCTACCGGTAAACTTGTAAATACACATACTGTATGGGCAGCAGTTCTCAAAGTGGGGTCCGTCGACCCCACAACAGGTGGGTCCCCAGCTAAATTATCGATATAGTTAGGATCCAAATGGACCCTTACAGGTCTGTTAACTCGGAGAGTGTATGAATGGAACCAAATGGACACGTTCCATTTGCACACTCAAGAGTTATAGGGGGGTCCGCGGGATAATGCGTACCAAACTGAGGGTCCTTGAAATAAATAAAAAAGTTGGGAGAATCACTGCTGTAGGGGTTAAAACGACACTATACTGTACTTTGGCAACTCAACCATCTTTCAATTAACATTCAAAGTCAGATGGATTGTTGCACTTGTGTGTATTTGTCATTCAGTTGGTCAAAACTCTTCTTTGTTTTTTTTTTATTGCCGATGTGCAAAAAGAAGCAAGTATTGGCCCTAGCAAACCATGAAGATACACTGTATTGATATATGTGCATAAGACACTCTGAGTGCGCGTCTAAAAGCTTGAGTTTTATACTTAGTTTCATGCAGAAATTAACCTGAACTACCAGCTCGCAATGTGCTCGCGCCGCAACATGTTGTGAGCTTGTGGATCTGCTATTTTTCCGGGCAACTGAGCATAAATCAGGCGTAATACCGACTAAAGCCGGAGGTGTAATACGGAGGAAGGGTCACGCTGATCACTACACACAGAGGGCGGATAATTCCATTCAAATTTGGAGACAATTCAGAATCTAGAGCGTATACTTGGCTAAGTAGATGTCGTTCGCTAAGGAAATGTGCTTTTTACAGCATGATCAGCAGGCACGGTCTGAGCGACTTTGTAATACATCACATTATGAACAGAAAATAGGCAACTACATGTATAGAGCCGTTTACATCAGGGGTCTTGTTTTTTCAGGCCAAGGACCCCATAGCTGAGAGAAATGAAGCAGGGACTCCCACTACTTATTGGATTCATGTTAATGTGTATTTTCAGACATTTAACCCTCAATACTTTGTAAACTTGACCTTTGGCTCTGTACTTGGTCTGCTCTCTTTTCCCTCTACACCAAACCTCTTTGCAAAAAATAGCCGATCTACAAGCTTACAACGCGCCGCGCGCGTTGTGAATAGGGATGCTAGGGTTCAAGTGGCTGAAAAATAAAAATAAGACAAATATATTTAGCGCCCCCCCTGCGGCATCTCTGGGGACCCCCTGTTGAGGACCCCTGGTTTACATAATGAAATGACAAAGGTGGGGCGTGAACGTGGTACAGTCTCAGTTGAAGGGATATCTTGATTTCTAATACCCGACTGAGAATAGCAGATCTGGTGTACAACCTCAGCGCGTGATGATGACATCCATGCGCAAAGTGCAGTTTAACTCAGGCGTAAAAGGGTGGCCCACCCACTAAATGATTGTCTGCAAGTGACATTTTTTTTACTTCAGTAATGTGTTTGGTATATATTCTGAGGCTTAAATCTTATTTGATAAGAAACAATATTAGATTGCACTCAGCGAATGTCAGAAAAAAATGCATTCAAAAAATGGCATGCCTCTTCACTAGTCCCGCGTATAGCCAGACGATCAGAGATCTCTGCTTATACCGACCCTCTGTTTGAGTGTATAAGACACCTAAATTCAATGCACGGGACTAAAACTGGGTGGAAACTATTCCAGATTTAAACGAATGACAAAATTGCAGAATCAATGGAAAGACTTTAGAGCGGTCCTTCGCATTGGGACGGTGGTATTTGTTTTCAAAACAGCGGCCGGTGGTTTGTCAGCGGCCGATCTCGCCGCTGTCCTAGCCGCTACATTCAATGTTGTTGCCGTCGGGGCGGAAACCGTGTAAACCCAAACCGTTCCTTTTTTGATTATTAAACCGTTCCTTTTTTGATTATTTTAAAAACAATCTAAATGAGTGAGAATAGCTTTTGTGCAACACACTTGTATGATGGAGTAGGGGCGTGAAAAAGTCGAAATATGGAGAAACAAGGTTTCCACCCGACAGTCAGCAACAATATATAGTAGTATTATCGCTCAGCGTTCGCCCCCCAGAATAGAGACATTCTTTTTTTGTGTAGGATGTTCTTGTGTCCACCAGGGATCAGTAATCCTCTACCCAGCCGTTCTCCATGGTGAAAGCATCAATGACTTCCTTCATGGCCAGATTATGGATGAGCTGGTCTTGGGTCAGCGGGGCGCGGGTCACTGGGTCAAAATGGCCGACACGCTGAAAGTAAACATCAAACAATTAGACTCTAGGGCATGTCCTATAAACATTACATTTGTTATAAATTGTCATTTTGTCCAATCTGTATGGTAGAGTTACAGTTAGTACAATAGAACTTGTACAATTGGGGGGGTTGTATTTGGTCTCCCTGCTCTTCTATTGAGACCAGAGCATGTGAGCGGAGTGGAGCGAGAGCGGAGTGGAGCGAGAGCGGAGTGGAGCGAGAGCGGAGCGGGACGATTTTTAACGTAGCGGGAGTGGGTTTATAAAAAGGTTGGAGCGCTACTCGGAGCGAGGACCGCCTGCCGCTCCAAGCCGCTCGGGCGGGAGCCGCACACCGAACGTTTGAGCATACCCGGTCGCACGGACTCAGAGACACACAGACATCCAGCAGTGCACAGCGCACGTCCATGATCAAGATTTCATTCAAATTTAGACTTTTTCTTTTCTTTTCTTTTTTTACTGTTGAGCGGCCCGTTTTGAGCGGAGCATGGAGCGAGAGGTGCGCAAATCAACGTGAGCGACGGGGAGCGGAGCGGTCAACATGAGCGAATAGCGAGCGTGAAACCAGACCCCTGGAGCGCCGAGCGGCATTTCCACCCGCTCCACTTCGCTCCCATAATCTGATTGAGACATTCATATCCTGTGTCTAGGTTGGACACAACCTTCTTTGACACAATCCTGTTTCTGGTTTGACACGGACCTTGACCTGAAGGTCAAAATTCCATTTTTCCCCAGAGCAAGCAAGCAGGCAGGCTCTAGAAGTTCAGTGGTACAAATGTCAGCACTTGCGCCGGATACCCGGGTTCAAATCCGGGGTCGAACAGGAAAGTTACATAGTGGTGCTTTAAATAGCACCATATTACATTGCTATGGACTTGTTTATTCTCTCCACCTTTTTTTAAACAAACAGAAAATACACTTGGTCGGGATATCAATTGCATCCAATCAGGAGATGACATATCATGCAGGATACAGGATAAACAAGTGAAATTGTGTCCATGGTTCAAATGAATGAATGGTGTGTCAGTGTACCTGCAGATGGTCTTCAATGTCTTTGCGGTCGTAGGTGATGCCG
This sequence comes from Gymnoscopelus braueri, assembly GCF_963280865.1. Lineage (NCBI taxonomy): Eukaryota > Metazoa > Chordata > Actinopteri > Myctophiformes > Myctophidae > Gymnoscopelus > Gymnoscopelus braueri. Next base: position 46,379,230 of record NC_137615.1, read on the forward strand.
CTGGGCGTGATGCAAGGTTCCTTCATCAGCTCAAAGCTGATCTTTCCACACAGGTAGTCTGGGATGTCCCGCTTCTGTCAGAGCACGCACGCACACACGCGCACACACACACACACACACACATGCACACGCACACACAAGTTGTGTTTGCGTCTAGCTCAGTCTTTTCAGGAAATATCTTGCCTGGATCTGTACGGTCAAGACCTGCAGCCTGTTGCTCTCTCTCAAGTTAACCCATTAAGGCCTGCGGCCGATTCTACAAATTCCTTCTAGATCAGTGGTTCTCAAACTGTTTTGTGTCAAGGACCCCCGAATTGATATGTATTTGGCCGCGGACCCCCCATCTGTAAATGTTTTGTGCCAGGGATCCCCAGAGGAGAAGATTTTTGTTAAACATTTCGAAATTATTCAACACATTTTCAAACACAAAAATAGCCGATGAACAAGCTCACAGCAAGGCACGAGGTGACGCGCTGTGAGCTTGTATATCTGCTATTTTTGAGAACCACTGTTCTAAATACAAAGAGTTTTCTGAAAAGCGTATGTTGCTATATAGCTAAAATCTAATGACAGATGCTTTCCCGGTTTTAATGGGTTAAGTTAAGGTGTAAATTCCACATTCAACCATATGAAACCAGTTAGATTGACAAGCTGTTTGTTTTGCACCACAATAGCCTCTAATTGCCAGACAATCAGAGATCTCCACCTACTACCGATACATCTGGGGAAATCTAAATTCAATGTACAGGCTCTACAATGTAGGCTCTACAAACTCACAACACGAAGCGTTGCGAGCTTGTAGATCAGCTATTGTCGTTCAAAATGTATTGTTATTTTGAAAAGATTTATAAAAATAAATTAACAGTTACATAATTTTAACCATTTAAAAACATGTAAATGGTTTAAAAGCCAGCTGTGCATTCCTGATTGCTCAGAGTGAAGCTATAACGTTAAAGTTACCAGCAGTCACCAGTACTAACCTTCCTCTTTTCATCGACTTGACAGAACAGCTCCTCCATGTCTGAAATGTATTTATCCTACAAGGGAAACATCGATAGAAACATCAATTTATTGAAATGATGTGATCATTTAACCAAGTTTAAAGAAAGCAGCTGGCATCGAGCAGTCCGATTTAAAGGAGGTGTCATTTTAAATAGCTCTGTAATCAGATAGTAATCATTGCCAGTATAGAGTTTGTTCGGGAACAGGGGTCTCTACGTCTCTCCCTGTCTTTAGTAAACACAAAATACATGTTTAGGTCATTATTTTTACCACTTTAATCCAATCAGGAGAGTGGGAACTCTTGAACCGTTTTGTTTTTTTAAAATCAAAAAGCACTTTTTGGCTTCACTAGCCTTAGAATGTCATAGCCCTAATCCCTTTTCTTAGTTTTTGTCGCATTCCTAAACCAATAATTTGATGACCTGCAGCGGTTCCGGTAGGAGACACAAAGAGTATCCTTTGTATCTCCTACCGGAACCACTGCCTACCGGTCCGCTGGTCATCAAATTACTGGCTTAGGAATGTGACAAAAACTAAAAAATACCCATGAATTCAAGTCTCCACGGGGTGAAAATTGATAGAAAAAAATATTTTTTGTGTGAACTATCCCTTTAACTGATCATCATGGTGACAAACGTACATATTTGGACTGGATGGTGGTGAGGTTGTGTTGGTTTCTGCCGTCCTCCGACTTGTCATCTTGTTTGTGTCTGCAGCCCTCCAGCTCTCTGTGGAGCAGACGTGAACCAATTTATTCACAATGCATCTCTAACACTTTAACTGCAGGCCTAAACCACTTAAACCCCTGTAGAACTGGACTTGAGTTACAACTGCACTTTGACCACTTTTTCCATCTACACCAAATCTCTTCGCCAAAAATAGCCGTGCCAAATGGGCAAGGACGAGACCGTCCCCGGGGTCTCCCGTACCGGACAAAAACGAGTCCTCCTCGCTCCGCCTTTCCCACATGTTCTGGCTTCCGGTAGTTTACTTAAGAAGAATTACTTACTTAAGTAAAAGCAATGTAGAAATACTCTGTTACAACAAGTAAAAGACCTGTGTTCAAAATGTTACTTGAGTAAAATTACCAAAGTATTGGCATCAAAATATACTTAAAGTACCAAAAGTAAAAGTACTAAAATGTTTGAAAATAACAGATCTACAAGCTCACAACACGTCACATAGCTTGTAGATCGGCTATTTTCAAATAGCCTATGTATGAAATAGGGCTAAAGTGATCAATGACTACAATATTTGCCTCTGAGATGTAGTGGAGTAAAAGTAAAAGTATTGAAAATTGGAAATACTCCAGTAAAGTAAAAAACACCTCAAAATTGTGCTTAAGTACAGTACTTGAGTAAATGTAGTTAGTTACTTTCGACCACTGCCAACAACAACAGGCCTTTTCCACCCACCTCTCTTTCTCGGTGAGGATGAGTTTGGTGAGGTAGGCGTGCAGCTCGTTCTCCTGGCTCAGGCGCTTCTCCTCCATGCTGTTCCAGCGCTTCTTCTTGGCGATTCGGAGCGCGCTGGGAATGTCGTCGCCGAAGTTCAGCCGCTGCTCTTTGGCTAGGTTGTAAGCTACAGCAACAGACAGGGTTGTCGTCACGATCGTGACATTTCAGTCGATGATTAATTGGCTCTATGCTCAGCCGCCATATTGGAGAGAAATTGGGCCTCTTCCTTACTTCCTTCACAGGTGTTACCAATGATACTAATGAAGGCTCTGTTCCATTCTGGTCAAACAGAGTCAGGGTGCTGGTATTGTGCATGTTGGCTCACTGGAAACACTCTGCTACACCAGTGGGTCTCAAAGTGTGGTCCAGGGACTCTCATGGTTCCTTGAGGGGGTTCCAAATGGCCCCTTACGGGTGTGTAACTCTGAGAGTGTACAAATGGAACCAAATTTGGTTCCATTTGTACACTCTCAGAGTTGTGGGGGGTCGTGGAAATTGAAAAAACTGAGAACCACTGTGCTAAACTAAATGGAACAGAGCCTTCATTAGTATCATTGGTAACACATGTGATTGAAGGAAGTAGGGAAGGGGCCCAATTTCTTTCCAATATGGCCGCTGTGCATAGAGCCTATTGTTGTACAAATAATTGCGACTAACAATTTCATCACATTTTCGGCATTGAACGTCGGAACATGAATAAAATATGTCTCTACTGTCTCATGAGGACCACATCACTATATAACTGTCACTGTCGGGTGGGAACCTTGTATGTCCAAAAGCGTTCCTTCTTTATAACTTTTCTTTTTCAAATGATAAAATAGTGATAATAGCCATCGACAGCCAGCTTGTAGATCTGCTATTTTCACTAGTTGTGTGCAACACTTAATTTACAAAGTTGATATATGGTGGTGATACGAGGTTTCTGCCCGACAGCAACGATTTACAGCAACAATTTACTACACATGATTTGTACGCAGTATGTTCTATCAATGTCACACAGCACTAGAACTAGTCAAGTCAAGTGTGTTTACATAGCACATTTCATATGACAAGTGCCGACACAATCTGTTATCTAGGGATGGGCATTTGGACCTTTTTCTGTAAACGTTTAACCTTGCAGTTGCAGTCCTATGTGTGGGCAGTTCATATAGGGCCTAAATAAAACATGTACTGTAACATACTGTACATTAAATGGTCTATATTTCATTCTGTATGGCTGTTTCATCTCTTCAAACATTTTTGTTTTTTAAATTAGGTATTGTAAAATAATGTAAGAAGAACAATTATAGATTGTATTTAAGTGATTTATTCCATTAATATTGTATTAGTTTTTATATGACTCCATTTCGGTTCATTAGTCCTAAACGGTTAGTGACCCTCTTGTGTAAGAAGTTTTGGCAGTATGATATGACAACCGGATATATGTTTTCACCCGGACCGCTTTCTGCGAGGTACCTAGGTTCCCCTTTATAAGTGACACCTATGTCTGTATGCTTCATTGGCCCAATTCCAATGTCCGCCCTGCACCCTCAAGCCCTGCACCCTCACAGACTTTAGTGACGTCAGCTGGTAAGTGCTTGAGGGTGAGAGGCTGCAAGGCCAAGGGCTCCAAATGGTATAAAGGGAATGGGACTGCGCTTTGAAGATGAGTCCTTCATTCATGACACTTTATTATCACCTTTAATCTATTACCGTCCTTATTTACAGTCAGTGCTTAAGATCGTGATCGTTGGTTATTATTATATTTACGTTATTCTGTTTTAATTTGTGTTTATATTTGGGATTGCAATATTATTAATTTATAATTTTATTTCCAAATTCTGTATATATATTTACTGCAAATTTCTTATCTTGTGTCCCAAATTTTTGGTAATTATATCTCCCCCCTTCCATCTCCCTTTCAGAACGGTGAGAAATCGCAACTGATGTTGTTTGTTGACATCCACCGCTATGCATGACCAATTTGCATACTTCAATGATTGACATTTGGAGGATTCCCCTCATTACCCTGGTAATGCAATGAACTGTGGGTAATTCCCTAAGCCAAGGTCTGCATCGATGCTGACATACAGAAAGGGTGCATAAAGGGCTCTTGCCTGAGCCCTCATTGACGTACCGATTTCAATATATATTTTTTAAAGCAAACATTTGTAACTGAAATCTTATTGCTTCTGGGGGATTCTACAAATGTCTTCTAAATCCTACAGTTTTTAGAAAAACGTATGTTTCTATATCAGTCGTTCTCAAACTTTTTCATGTTGTTCCAGCACCCCCAAAATGATATTTGTCCGTGGAACCCCCCCCATCTCAAAATGTTTTGTTCCAGGGACCCCCAGAAGCAAAGATTTGAGTAAAAAATATTTATTTGTATACATTTTTGAATAGCCCAAAGAAATCTTAAAATGACACACAGATGCATTCCCGGTCGTAAAAGGGTTAACCGGCCCATCCCTAAAATACGCATGACGGTGGAAACCAACCCCCCCCCCCCCCCCACACACACACACCTTTCTTCAGGTTGCCTATGGCTTCGTCGTAGTTCTCCATCTCCAGGTGACACTGTCCCATGAAGAAGTGGGCCTTGACCGACTGGCTGTCCAGCTCCAGGGCGTGTTTGCAGTCGGCCAGGGCCTTGTCATGCTGCTGCAGCTTCACGTAGCACAGTGCCCGGTTGGTGTAGTACGCTGGGATGGATGGCATGTGGCTCTGTGAGGGCGGGATGAGGAATGGGTTACTTTTAGATTGGTTGGTGTAGTGCTTCGGGATGTATGGCATATACGGTACGTTTTATGATACTCCACTACATCTCGGGAGGCAAATATTGTACTTTTCACTCCACTAGCAATTATTTGACAGCTTTAGTTACCAACTTTGAAGATCTTGATTGTTATTACAAAACATACATTAACTAACCACTTAAAGGGATAGTTCACCCCAAAAAAAATTTTTTACATCACTGAGTCACCCCATGGAGACTTGAATTCATGGATATTTTTTTGTTTTTGTTGCATTCCTAAGCCAATAATTTGATGACCAGCAGACCGGTAGGCAGCGGTTCCGGTAGGAGACACAAAGGAGACTCTTTGCGACTCCTACCGGAACCGCTGCCGGTCATCAAATTATTGGCTGCGACAAATACAAAAAAATATCCATGAATTCAAGTCTCCATGGGGTGACTAATCGATATAAAAAAATAATAATTCGGCAGTCTACATTGCAGTATTGAAAACTTGTGAAAACTTGTGAAATGGGACAATCTGAGTACTTTTACTGTTGGTACTTTAAGTACATTTTGATTCCATTACTTTTGTACTTTTACTCAAGTCAATTTTAAATTCCAGACTTTTACTCGTAACAGAGTATTTCTACGTTGCAGTGTTGATACTTTTACTGTATTTTTTTTTTTACTTTTCCCATCACTGCGTAAAAAGGGCGTCACTTACAATGGCTTTGGTGTAGCAGGCAGCGGCCTCCAGGTACTTGCGGCTCAGGAACAGCCTGTTCCCCTGCTCCTTGGCCTCCTGGGCGGACACCGAGGCGTGCTTCTCGGGGCTGCCCTCCATCTTGTCCACCAGGCGCGCTGCACCGCCGGCAGCTGCCGCCTCTCGGCTTTGCTTCCCTATCCTGCTGCTCTTTAAACCCGCCACAGTCGCAGGTAGGGCTGTCAACGATCACAACATTTAACCCATTAAGACGGGGAATGCATCCGTGTCATTTTTAGATTTTGTTGGGTTTGGAAAAATCGTGAAAATGTGTGCAAATCTTTGAATATATATATATTTTTAAAGCCAACATTTGTAACTCAAATCTTTGCTTCTGGGGGGTCCCTGGAACAACATATTTTGAGATGGGGGTCCGTGGCCAAATACATATCATTTTGGGTGGTCCCTGACATGAAAAAGTTTGAGAACCACTGATATTATTATAGCATTATTTTCAAAAAACTGTTAGGATTTAGAAGACATTTGTAGAATCGCTCAGAGGCAAAGATTTGAGTTACAAATGTTCGCTTTAAAAATATATATATATTCAAAGATTTGCACACATTTTGACGTTTTTTCAAAAATAGCAGATCTACAAGCTCATAGCGTGGCACTCGGTGCCGCGCTATGAGCTTGTAGATCTGCTATTTTTTTATAGCCGAAGAAATCTGTAAATGACACAGATTCTTCCCCGGTCTAAATGGGTTAAGTTGACGATTAATTGTCACACAAACGATTGCGATTAATGATTTGATTGTGCTTTTTGGAATTGAACATTGGAACATTATGAATGAAAACTTAATTTCTGTTTGCCTTTTAGGCTTCGTAAAAAAGAAATTGCACAGGGCAGATATGACAAATAACTTAAACATACAAAGAAATTACTGACATATTAAATCATTTTCAAAATAGTAGAAATAGCTGATCGTGACGCGTTGTAAGCTTGTAGATCAACTATTTCTGCTACTAAGTCAAATTAATCACACATTATTACAGTAAAAATGCATGCACGAAGTGCGCGCAACGTCATTAAAATAGCATCCCACGACTCCCACCAGTTAAACAAGAAATGACAAAGTCATAATATACCCGCTTGCGGCAGGCTTTTTTTGCCCCAATCTGCAGCACAAAATGTAAAAGTTGTCATTAAAATAAAATCTCAGCCATTCGAATGCAACAAAAATAACTCCACAGAGGTTCATTGGTTGGCTACCAATATAAAGTGTGTTTGTGTGTGTGTGTGTGTTGTGTACAATATCAATGATAGTGAAAATAATTGATCTACAATCTCACAGATCTGCTATTTTCACCAGCTGATATAGTTACTTCATAATGTAGCCTACCCTTACCCAAGTCAAAACTACAGTGTTTCACTTAGAAATGTATGAACAACAAAAATGAAGACACACACACACACACACACCCAGGAGGACTGGTTGATAGTGTTGTATGCATTGTTCCTGGACAAAAGACTGGTGGTGACCAGTTAGTATTCATTTATGTATGAAAGAAATAAACTATTTTCACAATAAACTAAGTGAGTCCATAGAATACAGGTAGCGTAAGGGCAGTCATGTTAAAAACATCAACAGTGGAGGAAAAAGTACTGTAATGTTTTACTTAAGTAAAAGTATCAATACTGCAATGTAACCCTAACCCTTTATAAAAGTGAAGCTCACAACTTGTCTTTTGATTTCACCGTTTGAAACAGCTAGGCTTGAGTTGTAATGCATAACTGCAAGTTTGCCCTTTTCACTACTGGCTTACATGAAAGAAAAACCCAAATGGGTCCATTTGGTTTCATTAATGTCTTTTGTAAATGAAGTATTCAATAAAACGTCATAATAAAAAATAGCAGATCTACAAGCGCACAAGGCGGCGATGCGTTGTGAGCTTGTAGATCTTTAGCGTCATACCTTACATGAAAAATGTTGCTACAGTAACCTTGGTTGTAGTGTGTATTCATTCATTTGTAAACAGGGCAGTCATGTTAAAAACAGCAACAGTGGTGGGAAAAGTACTCGTACTAGTGTTGCCATGTATACTAATTACAAGCGACCTTGTTTTCTGTGAAGTTGCTTGTAAATGTAGGTAGTTGCTTTTTATTTGTTATTATTTTGTTGTGAGCTTGTAGATCGGCTATTTCCAAATCGTCTATTATCAAATAGCCGATGCATATAGGGTTAAAGTGCTCATGTAGCCTAATAGTCACTTAAATCTTTGGGCTTGTTTTCATTGACCTGGTTGCTTATTTTTCTCTCAAAATCTGGCAACCGTGTCATTGTTTAGACCAACGAAGAAGAAAATGGCGGAAGCGATCCTCTTTTCCAAGGCCCGTGTGAAAGACAGTATTATGTTGAGAAAATATAAAGTCATTACAGCACCATAACATGGTTAATAAATTTTATTTTGGGATGTACAATACATGAAAATTACGAGAGTAATAACGCGACTTGCGTCGATAACTAATGGGGAGCGGACATTAGCGCGCTTGGCTAAAAACAGTTAGTTAGTAACATCATACAAGCTAACTATTAGCCAAATTCGGCTAGCGCTCGGAGGACTGCATAGTCCCATAGCTTGGGAGGACGAGGCCGCCCGTTCAGAGTATGGGAAAGTATCCCATTGGCTTAAACGACAGCCAATGACGCAAATCTGTCGAACAAATCTGTCGAATGCAAATGAATCTGTCGAATGCAAATCTGTCGAATGATGAGTCGTAGGTCTGCCTCTTCATAGACCCGCAGCTTTCAGCAAGCGGGTAAAAAGAAATCACCACTACAACACTGAACATAGGACCACAATGGAAACAAGTCCCCAGGACCTTTTTGTGTAAGATCCTTTTAGCTTTAATCTCTTACTGTACCACGTTCTGTTTCCATTTCTGACAAATAGAGTAATTCAATCAATCAATCAATCAATCAACATGACAGAAATGGTTCATTTGGTTCCAAACTATCAATTATTTAGCTGGACCCCCTGGGGGTCCCCAGACCCCACTTTGAGGCCCAAGCACATACTGGCCTACAGCCACTGAATTTCAAGCAACGATAATTATGTGAACTTTCAGTCACAAATTAGTCACATCGAAAATCTACTTTTTTTTTATTTCAAGGACCCTGGTACATCAGGTCCCCCCCCATTTGATAATAATTTCTATCTCTGGACCCCATCTACACTGTAGATAGGCTCTATGCACAGCAGCCATATCGTGAAGACATTCACAGGTGTTACCAATGATACTAATGAAGGCTCTGTTCCATTCTGGTCAAACAGAGTAATGGTGCTGATATTGTGCATGTTGGCTCACTGGAAACGCTCTACACTGCTACACCACGTGACGTACGTGGGTCTAAAATGTGGGTCCAGGGACACTCATGGTTCCTTAAGAGGTTTCCAAATGGTCCCTTGCGGGTGTGTAACTCTGAGAGTGTACAAATGGAACCAAAAGGGTCCATTTGGTTCCATTTGTACGCTCTCAGAGTTGTGGGGGGTCGTGGAAATTGAAAAACCTGAGAACCACTGTGGAACAGAGCCTTCATTAGTATCATTGGTAACACCTGTGAAGGAAGTGATATGGCTGCTGTGCATAGAGCCTATTATACACTGTGTTCATTTAACTCAGAGAGTGTACAAAACGGGTTCACGGGTCCCATTTGTACACTCTCTGAGTTACAGACCGACTCTTAAGGGACCATTTGGTTCATAACTATCAATCATTTTGCTGGGGACCCTGACACCCCTAAGCCTAAGGACCCGTGGGGTCCCAGTGTATTAAGAGATGAAACATGATGTCTGGCTTGCTGTAGCCCTAGAATGGCTGATATTCCTCACATAATAACAATATAATAATTGCATGTAATAATATTGCATGTATTATACACACATGCAATGTATGGAATATCAGCAGCAGTGGTGTAAAGTAACAAAGTACATTTACTCAAATACTGTACTTAAATACAAATTTTGAGGTATTTACTTTACTAGAGTATTTCCAGTTTTCAGTAATTTTACTTCTACTCCACTACATCTCAGAGGCAAATATTGTACTTTTACTCCACTGCAGTGATTTGAAAACTTTAGTTGCTAGTTACTTTGTAGATTTTGATTATCATTACAAAACATACAGTAACCACTTAAACCCTATATACATTTTGGCCATTTGAAAATAGCCGATCTACAAGCTCACAATGCCAATGTGACGAATTGTGAGCTTGTAGATCTGCTATTTTCAAAAGATTTTTATACATTTGAAAACTTGTGAAATGGGACATTCTGCATAATGAGTACTTTCTACTTTTTAGTAGTTTAAGTACATTTTGATACTTTCGTACTTTTACTCAAGTAAATTTTGAATTCCGGACTTTTACTTGTAACAGAGTATTTCTGCATTGCAGTACTATTGATACATTTACTTAAGTAAAAAATGTGAGTACTTTTTCCACCACTGAATATCAGTCATTGTATGAGCCTTGATATCTACAGGATAAGCCTATATCCCATTGTCTTAATGGATTGTCTCACATTACAGTTACCTCTTGTCATTTGAAACGATTGTTGAGAAGGCAGACACTTAACATGAATGTAAACAAACCTGGGATCGTTAACTAAATGTCCAATCATGACACTGTAGCTGTAACCTGCTAGTGTACGTTACGCCGGATCGAGTGACCTGTAGAATTGAGTGACGAAAGGCTTTTACTTTTGCAAACTGGCGATAGAGCGGGTGGTCATTGGTTGTCGCTCTAACTTTCTTTTACTGTTGTTCTCAAGTGTGTCCCGACTAAAAGAAAAAGGCTATGATGAAATATAGTTTCTCCTCAATATAAATCATTTATTATTACAGTGGTTCCAAAAAATTACAATTACACCAATTTACATAATTAATAATATGAATAAGAACAATAATAACAACAACAATAATAACAATACTAATATTAATAATAAGAATAATAAGAATAATATCCTCGTTTGCGACTGTCGAAATTCCAAAACAGCGACCTCTGGGAATAACATAATTCGATAGGTCACCGATTTGAGTGCAACAGCGGCTAAAGGCTGTCTAGTAGACGTGCATTCATTGTAATTGTCGTCCAACAGACAACGACATTTCTATAGCAAAGTGGTTGTAATGTTTATATAAAAAAGGGTTGTGCTACCTTGTTAGTTAGCGTTTAGAGTCTGTCTGCTCTGTTGAAGACGTGCTCAATGTACTGCTGTCTGTGGACAGCTAAACACTAACCTGTGTTGCCAGATTGTGTGCTATAAATAAGCAGGCAGGTCTAAGAAAGCAAGCCCAAAAGGAGCAACTGGAATATTTTTTTTAAACATTCTAACAACACAAAAGCTCCCTGCCATAAAACACTTTAATATTTTTGAAAATATTTGAGAACCACTGTTTTTTTTGGAAGCAAGCCTAAATAAGCAAGTACACTTTAGAAACAAGCCCAAAAAAAACAAGCAACTTTACAGAAAAACAATCCCAAAGTCGCTTATAATACGCCGATATGGCAACACTGACACTAACCAGCTATAGGCTAGCAGCTTCTTTGGTTTAGGTTTAATAGCAGCTTAATAGCACCTATGTTTCATTACTGCCACCTTGTGAGAGTTAGTCATTCCTACAGCAGTGGTTCTCAAAATGTTTTAATTACAAGGACCCCCAGTTATTTATCAGTGGTGGAAAAAGTAATGTAGAAATACTCTGTTATAAGTAAAAGTCTAGAATTAAAAAAATACTTGAGTAAAAGTACAAAAGTAATGGTATCAAAATGTACTTCAAGTATCAAAAGTAGAAAGTAGTCATTATGCAGAATGTCACATTTCACAAGTTTTCAGATGTATACAAATCTTTAGAAAATAGCAGATCTACAAGCTCACAATGCGTCGCATCACGAGTAATAACATTAAAAGTATGTTTCTGCGTTGCACTGAATGACATTATGTTTTTGTTCCAAAGATTACTAGAGATTATAAAGGGTGAAATTATCAAATATTACAGGGAGATTTAGTCACCTCAGTGCATTGACAGAGACATTTCAGTAGGTCCTCTTTGTTATGACACGCTTTAAGATGGCTTTTTTTTTACCTGTTGCGCTGAATGACATTGATGAAGCACAAAATCCGGACAAAATGTGATTCAAGTTTTATACATATTTTCTGGGTACAATATATTATCCATTGATTTATATGTTGCTGTAAACAGCACAATTATGCCATGGGTGTTCACTTATTTTTTAGGATGGATTTCAACATTTTAAAGATACTTTTGTCATTAATATTTTTAGTTTGTCATTCAAAATTAATAGTTTGCAGTACAAATATTTCTGGGTCTAAAGAGGAGTATGAGTTGAGTTATTTAATATTATATTAATAAATATTTATGTTTTTCAGTTTCTTTTGGATGGCCTCCGGACAACACATTTGCACGCCTCGTCTTTGACCCAACCATAAACAAACCCCATATATAGGCATGTCACCATAACCATAAACAAATCAGATACGCCCATTTATAGGCATTTATGGAGATCCGGTTGTCCAGAGCCACAGATCCGACCGCTATGCCCATATATGGTCGTGTGCATATATGGGACCAACCGACAACAAACTCAGCGTGCCAATCGGCAAAGACTCAAGGTCGTTTGGATATGCGTTTGTCCAGAACCGCCGATCCAACTAGTGTGCCCATAGATGGGCATGCCAATATACAGGGTATGCACATATACTAATGACATCAGGGTTCTCCATATATGGGCATAAAAGGGACAAGGACAGACAGATACAGAGCTCTCCATATATGGGCATTAAAGGGACAAGGACTGACAGATACAGAGATCTCCATATATGGGCATAAAAGGGACTCAGACAGTCAGGCACAACGGGTACTCTGACAAAGCCCCCGACAATATGACATATCGGTCGGATCGGCGGTGTGACGTATATTGTGTGCGGGCCGCGTAGATGTGAGGGCTGCATAGCGGCCCAAACCTCTAGTACAAAAAATAATAATAATAATTATAAAATGGCATGGCTCCAGTGTGGATCTCAGACTTCATGTGCCCATGCATGACATCTATGACAGTGGTCTTCAAACATTTTCCATGTCAAAGACCCCCAAATTAATGTATTTGGCCACGGATCCACTTCTTTACACTTGTAAACCTGACAATAAAGGTTATTCTGCTTCTGGCAAGGGTCCATTTGATTCCATTTGTACACTCTCATAGTTACAGACTGGTAAGGGTCCATTTGGGCCTCACGCTACAGAAACAGGAGCAACAGCCTAAAAGCTCGGCAAGGCTGACTATTAAGGGTCCATTTGGACCCCAGTTGAGTGACTTTGAGCAACAATACCGTTGGTGATGTTTATAGTGCTACGACAGAGTTGTGCCAAGGACCGGCCGGCCATACCTTCTTCTGATTGGCTGAAATAAAGTACGGGGAACAGCCGCTTTCTACCGAAAAGGGAGCGGCGTCACATTTCAAATAATTTCCGAAGCCCCATTCCAGTACCATGTGTTTTCCAGGTCAGCCATGCCCAAACATGGAGTCCTCCATGCCAGATTTAATCTGACATCATGCAACAGATGCCTGATGTCATAGACTTGACAGCCTATGGCATCAGGCATGTACTGCATGATGTCAGTACTATGACATCAGTACTGTGTGTCTGGCTATAATAGTACCCAGCATTGCCCGGGTGGAACCAGTTACTTCTTCTGTACCGTTCAGGATAGTTGCGGGCACATTAGAACCCTTTACTGTCTTTAACACTTTACAGAGTTTGTTTTTGAACAAGTACGTATTAGATCAATTGCTTGTACTTATCGCTGTGTCAGCTTGTTGTTTGGTTCACAAACATGGATCCGGTATCACTCATTACCAACATACCCCGGGGCCCATGGAGGGGGCGTCCTGTCCAGACCTCAAGCTGCTCTCTCGCTGATGTAATGAGCGAACAGCTAGCCAAACAACTGGACGATGAGAACCACCACGACTTAAACACACCGGCTAAGTTTGACCTCGAGGAGTCTCATACTCCGCTGCATCAGGAGGAGAGGAAGTTAAAGGACCTGGAGGCAGACAACCACAACCTAAACACACTCTCCGAGTCCAGTGCAGAAACAGACACCACCAGTGACCTCATGTTGGCTCAGAAGCTGCAGATGCAGTTCGACAGCGAGTTCGAAGCTCAGCTGCGTACGGAGGACAAGAACACACCGGTTAAGTTTGACCGCGAGTTTGACCACGAGGAGTCTGATACCTCGCTGCATCAGGGGGAGAGGAAATTCAAGGACCTGGAGGGTGACAACCACAACCTAAACACACTGTCTGATTCCAGCGCAGAAACAGACACCACCAGTGACCTTGTGTTGTCTCAGATGCTGCAGATGCAGTTCGACCGCGAGTTCGATACTCAGCTGCGTACGCAGGAAAATAAGTTGAACAAAGACAGCAAGCTGTCCATCTCCTATGTGAACCATCTTAAGGTCCATCCGTACGAGGAAAACAGCGAGAGTTCAAAGGACGAGGACGACTTGCAGGAGGAGGACGATCCCTACAGAAGAGTACCTAAACCTCCGGTCATGTCCAGAAGGGGTTACATAGGAAAAGGAAAGAACATCACAACTAAACACGATGAGGTCATTAGTGGACGTAAGAACACAGCCCGCATGGACAACTTTGCACCGCGTGTTCACGTAGGCGACGAGTTGGACATGGATCTGAAGCTGTCCAATCGGGTGTATAACTCTCTGAAGCAGCACTGTAGCAGAGAGCAGAAACGCGGCGCACGTCTGCACGAGAAGAAGGAGTTCTCCACTGCCGAACAAGCTGTAGACCCTCGCACGCGTCTGATGATGTTTAAGCTGGTGAGCAGTGGCGTCCTGGATCGCATCAACGGCTGCATCAGCACTGGGAAAGAGTCTGTCGTATTCCATGCTAACGGCGGGAGCCCGGAGGGCCAGAGCGTCCCGGACGAAGTGGTGTTGAAGGTCTTCAAGACGACTCTAAATGAGTTTAAGAACAGAGAAATGTACATCAAAGATGATTACCGCTTCAAAAAGCACTACAGCAAATTCAACCCCAGGAAGGTCATCAAACTCTGGGCAGAGAAAGAGATGCACAACCTGACCAGAATGAGGAAGGCGGGTATTTTGTGTCCTGAGGTCGTGTCGTTGAAGACCCACATCCTGATCATGTCGTTCATCGGCCACGATCACGTGCCAGCTCCCAAACTCAAAGATGCCACGTTGACACCAAAAGACATGAAGGCCGCCTACGACCAGGTCCTACATATGATGCAGTTGTTATATCAGCGGTGTAACTTGGTCCACGCTGACCTCAGTGAGTACAACATGCTCTGGCACGATGACAAGGTGTGGCTGATCGACGTGAGTCAGTCTGTGGAACCAACTCACCCTCACGCTCTGGAATTCCTCTTCAGAGATTGTCGCAACGTCTCCTCGTTCTTCCAGAAGCGAGGTGTGGAAGAGGCGATGAGCGAGTACAATCTGTTTAACGCCGTAACGGGATTGGAATTCACCGTCACTGAAGGCGATGACCAAGCTGAGTTCATAACCCAGATTGTATCTATGGGGAAGATAAGCGAAGACCATGTCCAGGTGAATGAAAGAAAAGCTCACCGGTTCGCTATGAATGACGAGGAAGATGATGAGGAAGATGATGATGAAGAAGCTCTCCTCCTTTAGAGCACCACAGCGATGACAAACGCTGGCCACCATGTTGAAAGAGGAACGCCACAACAAATGGCTCCTTTCGACTTTGAAGGGAAACCCAGAACCTTCCGTAACCTGAAACTTTCCAGAACCTATGATGTTCTGTGACCTATCTTTTTTTGTCCACGTTTCCCTTATAACCAGATCGACCCCTGAAGGGGGAGATGGTATGGTATAAAAGGTAGAGGATCTACAAGCTCACAACACCTTGCGTTGTGAGCTTGTAGATCTAGTTTAGCTATTTTTGAAGTACACGTTTTGAGTTGGTTCTGGGAAAGGTTAGTACAAATTAGGCTTCGAGAACCTTACCTGAAACTGAGCCGTATTGTATGGAAACAAATCCAGAACCTGTGAAATATGTTACAAGAGCAACAAAAAAAAATTATTAGATTTTCCACGTTTTGGTCTTATTGTTTGTTTGGACCTGTTATCGCACACGGCATATTTAGGTATAGCCGCAGTGTGAACTCTAAAGTAGAAGAATCATAGTGAACTCTATGGCTGAGTCATAGTGACAGGTCGATTTTAATATACTAGAGGTTTGGGTCGCTACGCTTCCCTCACATCTAATAATAATAATAATAATATACTTTATTTGTATAGCACCTTTCAAATGCAGCTCAAAGTGCTTTACAGAGCAAGAATGCAATTACAGAAAAAAAAGTACAAATAATTTAACAATAAAGAAAAAAACAAAAACAAAAACATAAAACAACATTAGAATAATAGCAAAAAGGCAGTGAATCAGGCAAAACAGTGAATAATGTCATGAATAATGACATGAATAACAACACAGAGATTTAAAAATCAACTAAAAGCTAGAGTGAAGAAATAGGTCTTGAGCTGTGCTTTAAAGCTATCCACTGAGGCTGCCTTTATTCCACACTGTCGGGTCTAGAGTTCGGGTCGCTACGCGGTCACACCTACAGTATGTCGCACCGTCGATCCGTCCAATATGCCCATATATGGAGATACTTGATGTCAACTTTATATGCCCATATATGGGCATGTGATGGGATTATGTCTTATATAGTGAGTCATATATAGCGACAGGCCACCGGCCGGCCTCTATACGTATATGGTTATGTCTGCATGACGTCATGCGTGAGTCACAGTCACACGCACTGTTGTATGTGTGACATCAGATTGATTAGAGCTCTAATCAGTTAGAGGAGAGAGAAGTTATGAAGTATTGAAGTAGAAGAAAAGTGGAGCAGAAGTAGGGAGAGAGACAGAGAAGTTGAGAAGAGGAGAGAGACAGAGAAAAGAGGAAAAACAAAGAGAGAGACGGTAGTGAAAAAGCAGCAGAGACATTGGAAACAATCTGACAGAATATCAGGAGGATACATTATCCAGAGGACTGTGGAAGGATGGGAGCCTCACTGTCGACCCCTGCTGCTCCAACGTTGAAGACTGAAGAAGTGATGAACGGCCCACCCCAGGGCTGTCCCACGCACCAGGACCACCTGCCGCAGCCTGTCAACGGATCTCCTCCGTCAGAATGTCCCATGCACCAAGCGGCGTCACCAGCAGGTCCGGCCCATCAGGACAGGGCCTATGAGTTTGTGGACTGTCCAGCTGGTGTGAAGATCGACCCGACAAACATGATGCCTCCTCCTAACCAGGTGCCAGCTCCAGACCAGCCTTTCCCTCTGGCCGCCAACCGGCAAGAGTCCACCATACCCCGGTACGGTACCGACAAGAACTGGGTCTACCCCTCCGAACAGATCTTCTGGAACGCCATGCTCCGGAAGGGCTGGCACTGGCGTGACGATGACCTGAGTCCTGAAGACATGACCAACATCATTAAGATACACAACCAGAACAACGAGCAGGCCTGGCAGGAGATCCTCAAGTGGGAGGCTCTCCACACACGTGAGTGCCCATGCGGTCCCTCTCTCAAACGGTTTGAGGGTAAAGCCCGACAGTATTCCCCCAGGGCACGCCTTCGTCACCGGATGGGGTACGAGCTGCCATTTGACCGCCACGACTGGGTCGTGGACCGCTGCGGGAAGGAGGTGCGCTACGTCATCGACTTCTACGATGGAGAGATCAACAAGGACGCGTACAACTTCGCCATCCTGGACGTCCGTCCGGCTTTAGACTCCCTGGGGGCGGTCTGGGACCGCATGAAGGTGGCCCGGTGGCGCTGGTCCTCCTAACAAGGCTACGTACCCCAGGGGTTTAAACTGCGCGTCGCATCGCGACACGTTGTGAGCTTGTTGATCGTCTATTTTCAAATAGCCTAGGTATAAAATAGGGCTGAAGTGGTTAATGTATGATCTATAATATAATGATTTATATCTGCAAAGTAACTAGTAACTAAAGTTTTCAAATAATTCTAGTGCAGTAAAAGTACAACACTTGCCTCTGAGATGTATAGTGGAGTAGAAGTAAAAGTATTGAAAACTGGAAATACTCCAGTAAAGTAAAAAATCACACCCTGTGTGCAGTGGGCGGTGTCTTGCTAGCTAATCACAATACTGAATGGAGTCAACAAATCATGTACAAAAAATAAATACATTTATTGAAACACTCTTTATGATGGAAGAAACCATAACTTGAAAGTTATGGTTTCTTAAGGCGGCTTTCCATATACATGGACTTACCTAGCCCCACCCCACACCGCCCACCACAGCGACGGTTTCCACTACAATGAAGTGGGTAGAGTGGTGTGTAAGTGGTACTAAACTGGTGCCTAAAAAGTACCCAGTCTTGGGTAGGTCTGAGCTGGGCTAAGCGGGGCTAAAGCTGTGACGTATAACGCTGCTGCTACTGATTGGTCGGCTCACAGCTGTGTCTGTCCACTCAGGTCTCTGTAAAATGTAAACACTACGGTAGCAGTGTTGCCATGTCCACTTATTATAAGCGACATTGGGCTTATTTTTCTGTAAAGTTGCTTGTAAATATTGGTAGTACTTTTACTCCACTACAATTATCTGAAAACGTATCAGTTACTAGTTACTGTACTAGTTACTTTTCAGATATAAATGATTACATTATAAAACATTAACCACTTAAGCCCTATTTTATACCTAGGCTATTTGAAAATATCCGATCTACAAGCTCACAACGCATCGCATCATTGTAGATCTGCTATTTTCAAACATTTTAGTACTTACTTTTGGTACCTTAAGTACATTTTGATACCAATAGTTTTTGTACTTTTACTCAAGTAATTCCAGACTTTCACTTGTAGAGTGCTTCTACATTGCAGTATTGATACTTTTACTTAAGTAAAACATTTGAGTACTTTTTCCACCACTGCTTGTTTCTTAAATGTAGTTGATTATTTGGGGCTTGTTTCCATATGTTGTTGAAACCAGTGGTTCTTAAACATTTTCAAGGACCCCCAAATTAATATGTATTTGTCAACATTATATGTATATATATTTTTTTAATAGCAGATGCACACACTCACAATGCGTCGCATCGCTATGCGTTGTGAGTTTGTAGATTGCTATTTTCAAATAGCCGTAGATAGTCGCTTCTTTTGGGATTGTTTTCATAGACCTGATTGCTTATTTTTTTCTGCTAAACCTGGCAACAATGAATGTGCGACGATACACGCTAATAATGTTTTTTATATAAGTGATGGCAACGTGTTTAGACACCACACAGGTCTTCCCAACAATAGCGAAGATTAAAGTCAGGGTGAACATGGCCAAATAATAACTTAAGAGCCAAACTAGCTCTGAGGAAGCACGCTAGCATTTAGGCTAACCCTGTAGCCTGAGGCTAAGTTGGTGTGTTAAAGAAAGGGGCGTTGATTTCCTTCGGGAGGGGAGGGGAGGGTGGGGATTTTGCGAGTGGGGACTTTTGTGCAATGGAAACGCAAGACATTTTGAAGCGGTGCGGTGCGGTTCTGGACTGTACTGGACAGTGTCGTGCTTAAGCTGTGATGGAAAAGCGGCTTTATATAGGGCTATGCACATGTGTCATGTGACACTGGCCAATCACAGTCCTGAATAGACTGTGATTGGCCAATCACGGTGCATTGTACAAATTGTACAAATAAAATTGTACGAAATTGTACAAATATCCAAACCTCACTTATAGGGGCGGTTTCACCGCCCAAAAATACCCCCAAAAATTACTTAAGTACAGTATTGAGTAAATGTACTTAGTTACTTTCCACCACTGGTAGCAGCCCAAACCTCCAGTAATAAAGATTACTGGAGGAGATCATAAAAGAGATCTGATCTGACAACACACACAACACTGTTGCTAGTATGTGTTGTGTGTGTTCTCAGATCAGATCTCATTAAATGCCCATTAAAGGAAATTCAGACCTTTGGCTATAACCTAGCAAGAGTTGCCAGTAGGCTATGTGTTGTGTGTGTTCTCAGATCAGATCTCATTAAATGCCCATTAAAGGAAATTCAGACCTTTGGCTATAACCTAGAAAGAGGCCATCACACCCTGAGTTCAGATGCAAGCCGTATTTTATCCACTCTTTGCCTATCTCCAAAAACGACTTCTCAAGGCTATATTCGCATTCAACCTTCAAGTTCCTTGACCAGATTTCGCCAGGAGAGACTCCGGAAACTTCCGTTCGAGTCAGGATATTTGGCCTTACAACCCAAATATCTCTTTACCAAGGCTTTCACTCACCCTCACGTCAAATGGGTATTTCGGTTGCCATAGTTACCCACTGAATATTGGCACTCCATATATGGGGCTATCCGACATATCTAACTAACCTATCTAAGTCTGACATCACAAACTCCATATTTGGGCGTGGTTGATCTAGAGCTCCATATATGGAGCCGGCAGAGACATCCATTGCTGACATCATGCTAATGTAAAACTCCAAATACGGATACGGCTGACCCATCGTGACATCAGTGAAATCAATGCCACAAGCATCCAGCCAAGCACTATATAAAGGGTGACTGTCAGTGTATTCACTCCACTCTTTGACTTAAGACACTACTTCTCAAGACTATATTCGCCTTCAATCTTTGGGTACCCTGACCGGAGAGACTCCATCACCTTCCCTACGAGTTAGGATATTTGGCCTAACCAGATATCTCTGCGTTATACAGGGATCTTCAGATCCATTCTTAATCATCAGGGTTGAGTTTTAAGATTAAGTTCTTACCGGCCACCACTGCGGCGTGTCATAGACTCGGACATCCAGTTCCCTTTGAGTAATATTTTATATGACAAAAGAGATAAACAAATTCCAACTACAACAAGCTCAATTTAACATACTTGTCACTGATTAACAGTGGCCCTTTTCAATTTAAATACAAAACAAATGATATCAAAATGCCTCGTCTTGGTTCAGTCCAGCAGAAAATGAAGGGTGTTTTCCAAAGGGAAGTGAAAGAGGAACAGTCCAGCAAACACGAAGGCCAGCCATTTCAGGTTGTCGCAACTAGAAATGTGAATCCCGTAGCATTGGAATCTCATATTCATAGTGCGCTTGCCACAGAAAAACTGGATGGCACCTGCTGTTATGTTGCAGAGTATAAAGGTCAGCCTTACCTCTGGGCACGGCTAGACAGAAAGCGTGAAGGAGAGAAGAGGCTCAATGAGTATAAAGAATCTCACGGTGGTTGCTGTAAAGGCTTCACATGGAACTTTGAAAAGGACTTTAAGACAGTGCCGAAGACATGGATTCCCGCTCATGGTGAAGACAAACATCCCAACGGACACCCTTGGCCCGATAAACATGGACACATCCTAGGTTGGGTTCCAGTAGAGAAAGGCAACAAGCTGTACCCCTGGCATTCCTCTGTGGTGAACTATAACGCTGGTGCAGCCATCGTTCTGAGGCCCAGCTCTGAGAACAAAGAAGAGCTGATGGAAATCGCTATGGTTCCACTGGCTGATCTGCTGGGACAGACACTGGAGCTGATTGGAGTCAAGCTCAACAAGAACCCCTATAAATTGGGGACGTCCATCCACCTCCTGGTGGCTCATGGAACTGTGCGTGTGAGAAACCCTCCGCCTCTGGACTTCCAGCAGTTGCATTCCTGGTTCAAGGACAGCCCAGAGGGACGTGTGGAGGGCATTGTGTGGCACTGTCACGATGGCACTATGTTCAAGGTTCATCAACAACACATGAGTCTGAAATGGCCGGATGGGGACACATACCTCGGCAGCAGGCCTGTGGTCATTAACGTTAACAGTGAACAAATACCATATCAGCAGCAAGGCAGCAGCAAGGGCAGAATGGACATGTTGACTGCCTTCTCCAGGCTGAATGGACAGCGTTTCAGTCGGCTGCAGGACATCCAGGTTTGACTAAGAAATGGGTCAATAATGAGACCTGCAAATTTGTTTTCCGGAGGCCATCCAACAGAAAAACTTAAATATAAATACATATAAATAAATAATACAAAATGATAATCAATACAAATAACTCAACTCATACCTTTCTTTTGACCCAGAAATAACTAGAAAACGTCTTTGACCCAAATACAGTCAGATGTTTGGAAGGAAAACTCCATTCGCTTAAAGCCCCCTCCAAGCTGCGCTGTAATGGCTTATGGCTACGGTTTGCAATTTCAAATTTGATATTTGACAAATATAGTCTTGTGTAGCCAGACAAATCAGAGGTCTCCCCCAACTGATAGGTCTGGTGACATCAAAGTTTAAATAATAATAATAATAATTATTATAATTATTATAATGATAATAATGATACTACTACTACTACTACTACTACTACTACTACTACTACTACTACTACTACTACTACTACTACTACTACTACTACTACTAATAATAATAACTAGAAAATGTGCTCCTCGGAGCACAAGTCTCCGCCAGCAGACCCGTGCTATTTTAATAGCACGGGTCGTCTTGGTAGAACGGGTCGTCTTGGTAGAATGCGCGTGGTTTTTGGTGTTCTGCAGGGGCGACTGAAAAATGGCATCTAAAAAATGTTCTTCTTGAAGCAATGTGTCATATGGGAGTCGTCGTAATTGACTGGTTTGTTCAAATGCTTGTCTGTCTTCTTCATCTTCATTGTCTTGAACAGTTTCAGCAGTTGATTGGTGTGTTTGATCTATGTCAGTTTTCTCTAGTGCTACATAATGTATTTGATCAAGGTGGCCAATTGTTACAGTATTAAGACTTCGGCCTTGTTGTGGGATCAATTCAACTCTATAGTCCTCTTCTGTGTTACTGTTGTAGATGAGTATGCTTTCTTAGCTTTGGCCTTCTGCGCCTTTGCTTGACCAATGTTAGGTGTTCTCAGAGGGACACACACACACGCACGGACGGGTGATTTGTACTGGAAGGTACTGTTCCAATCAAGACTGATTGATCCTGTCTTACCTCACTTCAAAAACATAAATGGCTTTTTGAAGTGACACACCTATTTATAGGATTTTATTTCGTCATGCGTCCCTCTAGCCAATCAAAGGCATTGGTGTCAACATATTGACACGTGTCACGTGGAGCTTGACCAATGTTAGCTTGGCTAGGAGGGAGGTGAACACACGGCGGGACGAAGCGAAAACATACACTCCGCCTCCGGCGGAGACAATAATAATAATAATAATAATAATAATAATAATAATAATAATAATAATAATAAGGGCATGGCCGAATCCGCCATTCCTTCACCGGGTAAAACAACACAGCTTTCACCATAATTGCATTAAGGAACGCACACATTGTTACATTTTGTGGGTTTAGTAGTGCAGGTAATTGCAACAACCACCGATCTTCTGAAAAATGATCATAGCCTACTAGGTCATACTAGGACATGACGTATGTGAAGACAGAAGACTGCAAAGACTTTTTAGAGCAGTCCTTCATATTGGGACGGTCTCGGGATTGAATTTCAAAGCAGTGGGCATTGTTTTGCTAGCATTTGCTAGCATTTTCTCCATTCAAATCCTTACATCTATGGGCCTATATCTACACAGTAAATGCATGAAATCTCTGTGCGTGTGGGTTCTCTCTCTCTCTCTCTCTCTCTCTCTCTCTCTCTCTCTCTCTCTCTCTCTCTCTCTCTCTCTCTCTCTCTCTCTCTCTCTCTCTCTCTCTCTCTCTCTCTCTCTCTCTCTCTCTCTCTCTCTCTCTCTCTCTCTCCCTCCCGGTCGATCGACTTCAAAAACAGAACGTATATCACTGGGAATCTGAGCGGCGAGTGATGCTCAGAGTGGGAAGTCGGTCAGATCGACAGTTGTCCAGAACCGCCGTGCGGCAATTGATCTCTGTATATGGAGATCCTTGAATATGTCATATTGATGACATCACGGATCTCCATATATGGGCATAAAATATACACAGACAGACAGAGATATCTCCATATGGGCATTTTGGGACACAGGGTATTGCATAACATAACATGTTTTTTTCCACCTCAGGAACATTGCTAAGCTCAAGTCGATTGTCTCACCCTGAGTTAGAAAGGATTATTCATGCTTTTGTCTCCTCACGCCTGGACTAATACAATTCCCTTTTCACCTGCCTCAAAAATGCTGCAGCCATAATTTTAATAATTTGAATGCATCATGCTGTGTTTTCATTCCTATTGTATGTAAAGCACTTTGTGAGTCCTCTCTGTGAGAAGTGCTATATAAATAAAATGTACTTACTTACTTACATAATCGGAGGGGCATGCATTCCCAAAGGGTATCGTTTCCAACTGGCATTGGCCTAGTTTAGTGTTTCTCAACCATTTTGGGCCAGTGCCCCATATCCAATTTCCAGGTCCCTTACCGGTCCAGTCAGGTTACCAGCCCTGTCACAGGGATGTCAGACAGGCCGTGTGACCGGGCCTGACATCCATGTGACAGGGCTCTGTCCTTGTCAGAGAAAATTTGTTAATATACCCATATCTATTTTATACTTTGGCTATTTGAAAATAGCCGATCTACACAACATGTCGCATCGCAACACATTGTGAGCTTGTCGATCAGCTATTTTCAGGGGAAAATAAATCTTTAAATATTGTGAAACATTTTAAATGATTTTGCAAATGTTTAACAACACAAACCTTCTCTTGTAAGATGGGGGTCCGTGGCCAAATACATCAATTCGAGGGTCCTTGACATGAAAATGCTCGAGAGCCACTTAATTAAACAAAGTACACGCCCTTCAGTATGGTGTATTATAAGTGTAGCCTACAGCAACAGACCATTCCGAATCAATCCAAATGTTTTATTTGACTTTTCAGAGGTTTCTTTTTTATAACAAAACATACTGTTGTGTATCCACGTGCATGATTGTTGACTGTGGCATGACTCATAGACAAGACAAAACATTCTTAAAATAGTGAACCAGTTAAACTGGGGCTTCTGCTGGTGAACAGACTGTGTGAAAGACCTCTTTTAAGAGGCAAGCTTTTTCAATATGACAACTATGCCCTAAACAGACTGATTGAAACATTAAACGTGGTGAAATATTATCCACTTAAGCCGTATGTACTTAGAATAGACAATATACAAGCTCACAGCATGTTGTGATGCACAGTGACCTTGTAGGTCTGCTATTTTAGCTATTTTCGAACATTTGATATTATTTTGAATTGTTTTTTAAAGTTTGCCTGTAATGCCATGCCTAAAACAGGGGACACGGCAGGTTGAAGTGGTTTGTTAACCACTTCAACTTGGTGTGTCCTAGCTAAACACAAGATCACTTAAGCTTAATTTAATATTTGTAGCAACTCAACGCATTGTTAACTTGAAGATTTTTCGCTTAACCCTAAGTTTTTTGTCCAGTTAACAGAGAGGAGTGTGTACTTTATAGTGGTTCTCAAAGTGGGGTCTGGGGACCCCCTGGAACCCCCCCAAGGACCTCTGGCTCAGCTAAATTGCTAGATAAATAGTTATGAACCAAATGGACCCTTACAGGTCTGTAACTTAGAGAGTGTACAAATGGAACCAAATGGACCGTTAGGGTCCATTTGGTTCCATTTGCAGCGTAATGCATAACAAACTGAGGGTCCTTGAAATTAAAAAGTTTGAGAACCACTAATTTATGGCTTAATTGGGACATAGGTCAATTACTTGCAGCTTGGCGTGATAACTTGAAACATACTGTACGTGATTTGGACTGAGGTATTTGTGACACGGGTGACATGACGCCAACCCTGTCAATTTGCTTTGTTAATACATTTTCTGGAATAGTGAACCACTCGAACCCAGCGTCCGTATTTTGGTGAAAATAGATCTTTAAGCTCACAACGCGTCTGTAAATCGGCTATTTTTGTGTAGAGAGATTTGTGTAGATATTTAGTGTAGAGTGAAAACAGGTGGGGGCCTAGTACAGAGCCCTGGGGGACTCCGGTCAACTACGTTCAGGATAAGTGGTGAAAACAATTTGAATCCTGTTAACAGCGCAGATTTTGGCAATCACTGCAGTGGTGAAGACACCGACAGTAAAATGGAAAGATTTATGGCAAATATGAATATGACAAAAAAGATGTAAACAAGAATAAATTATACAAAGAAAATCACAACTCATGATACAAACAGTGGTTGAGATTGTAAAACAAAACAGAGGAAGAGAGGGAATACACATTAACAAATTGTCTCTGTCGGGTGGAAACCTCATACTGTATGTCCAAAACTGTTACTTTTCAGGATTAACATTCAAAAGTATCAAAAGTAGCAGATCTACAAGCTCAAAACGCTTGCAGATCTGCTACTTTTTATGCTTTTGTGTGATGCTGTAATGTGATCAAGTACGGCATTAATTCACATAGGTTTCATTTACATGATTGCATAGTTTTGTCCTCTCCAAGAGTGTGGCTGTGTTCATTCAGACTGCAAGTCTGACTTGTTTCTCAAATACGAATGCGACAGTCTATTATGGGCGAGTGACACCGCTGTACCATGCAGTATAAATCAGGCTTCAGTGTCCCAGTGTCCAGACCGAGACAACTTTAGAAAGCTGTTTGAATCACATTGAATCTCATTTCTTTTTTTTTCTGTGTTTTTTGTGTTTTGACTTCTGAATAGGCCAAAAAAAAAGGGATTTGGGGCTGCCAGTCTGAACATACTGCCTATGGTAAAAGACAAAGTGGGGTCCGGGGACCCCCAGGGGTCCTTGAGGTGGTTCTAGGGGGTCCCGAGTCAAATGAGCAAATATAGAATCAAATCGTTTGACAATAGCCGATCTACAAGCTCACAATTTTCGACATTTTGTTAAGATCGCCTTGAAAATAACAGATCTACAAGCTCACAACACATCACATCGCAACGCATTGTGAGCTTGTAGATCTTTTATTTTCAAAACTATCTTTACAAAATGCCGAACATTTTGAATACTTTTGAAACATTTTAAAAGTACCGCTGGCACAAAATCCTTTCAGATGGGGGTCGGTGGCCAAATACATATTAATTTGGGGGCCCTTGTGTTTGAGAATGAGAACCACTGGTACCGTATCAGAAGCATGAACCTCTTTGCCCAGTTGTACAATCACACGACCATTCACTTCAAATAGAAACTCCACAGGAATGTAACAAACACTGATGTTTATAAAGTGCTATTTGCAGTGCACAATGGATTTCTGTAGTCAATAACAGCATTTATAACATTACTAAAATATTTTAGTTTGAAACCTCCTCTTCCAGGCAACGTCCATAATAAAAGAAACACTTCACTAAATGAGAAACATAAAGGTATAGTTAAACCTGTTCTGGTTGTGATGTGTGTTTTCCTGGCATGGTTTAGCTCCCCTAAGGCTGTATTCAGAGTTGAAAATGAACACACAACGGTTAACCGCTTAACCACTTGAACCCTATAGTTGCCCGAGGTCCCCCAGGGGTATGCGTTTGGTCCCCTCCCTTTGTCCCTCGACACCAAATCTCTTGTCGGGCTTTTTAAGACTATAAGGGGCAACTGTGTCAACTTAGCTGACTGTTTTTCACTTAAGGGGAACAGTTAAAATGTCAATTTTTGCTGTAAATGTGACCTGCCATTTGAATATACCTGAGACTCCCTCCCTCCTTGCACCAGAGATAAGCACCTGCACAGAGCTGGGACAGAATAGCAGCTTTTGTATTTTGGATAGAGGCAGTGGTATTTTTATAGGGGGGGACGGGGGGCATTTGCCACCCCTAACTGGTCTACCCAGCTCTGGTCTCATAGCCCTTGTTTTTGTTTTATTATTAACTTTTTAATTAGATGAATTAGCTAAATGATTGAATGAATGTAATTGTGTTTTTTCATCAGTTTGCGTTTTGCCATCATTATAAAAGTTTATGGTGCTCTGTCAGTCCTGAAATAAATAACTAAATCATATACTGCAGACATGCTCCTGGTGTTTGGAAGAACATGATGCATCGTGCATATTTGTTTACATACTGTACATCGTATAACTTGACCATATTGATTTGTCATTGGCATACAGTTCACAACTGGCATTACTGTAAATCAAAAAAATAAAAATAAAATAAATCTCCCTCTTATATCAAAATGTTGTAGAGGCTACAACCGCCTATGGATACAGGTGAGATCCAACTCTGAATCCAGCCCCCCAACCGAGGTAAATCCACACCAAACCAACCATTCCCGAGTGAGGGGGACCCCAGGGGGTCCCCAGCTAAATGTGTTAATATACCATCAAAATCCAATCAAAATATTTAGCCACTTTAAACCTATATACATCGGAAATGTGAAAATAGCCAATCTACAAGCTCACAACCGGACAATCTTTAAAAAAAAAACTAATTATTAATTGGGGGGCCTTGACATGAAAATGTTTGAGAACCACTGCTGTGATGAATAAGTTCTAATAAGGTTTTTTTAATACTTCAGTGCTGAGAACTATATACCCTGTAATCCTAATATGGCATTTTGTGTGAGTACTACAGACAGTCTAAACACAGCACATCTAAACTGACAACTGCTACTTAATGATCTGACCAGTGCTATAAAGTCCTATCATTTATAACATCTTTGGAAAAATGTAAAGTGAGTTAGTGATAAGGTCTGCTCTTTAAAGGGAAACGTTGCCGATCCTGAACGGAAATCCTGTTGTTTTGATGTGAGGAGATCCTCATTTAATAAAGGGGAAACAAACTATACCTATTACTGTATGTAATTTGTGTACGTCTCTGTGAAATGCGCTTGACGTCATTGGGCATACGACACGTCTCTTCCGCATTACGCAGAGAAATACACAGAAGACATAAGGTATTTTTGCCCACATATATATATAGCCTATATAGCCTCTGTCGGGTGGAAACCTCATATCTCCAAAACAGTTACTTTTCAGGATTCAAATTCCAAAATAGCAAAAGTAGCAGATCTACAAGCTCGAACGCGTCGTGACGCTTTTGTGTGATGCTTTAGTGTGATCAAGTAGGGCGTTCATTTACGAAAAAAAACAAAAGGTTAAGACTATGGAGATAAGAAGGTTTCTGCACGACAGCAGCGATATACTATGTATGACGTCAGTACCCGCTGTCAGAGTACTCGGAGGCCAGTCTATGATGTCAGTACTATGACGTCATATTGATGATAAGACCACCAACTTGGAGAGTTGGGAGATCTCCATATCAAAGCAAAATGTCCCTTTAATGTCCTGGTCAAGGGATGTGCAAAACATTCTCCACGTCCGTCAACACCCCAATCTGATGGTCCCTTCTTCAAAACATAACCCCCCCCCCCCTGGTCAAAGGCTGGTAGTGGTCATAGCATCTCAAAGTGGGAGTCTGAGGACCCCCAGGGGTCCTTGGGGGCGGGTTCGAGAGGGTCCCTAGCTTGACAGTTAGGCACCAAATGGACCCTTACTGGTCTATAACTCTGAGAGTTATGGGGGGGTTCCGTGGCCTAGAAATGCATACCAGACTTGGGGGTCCCGTGAAAAGAAAAGGTTTGAGAAGCGGTGGGTGTCATAGCGGGCGAGGCTGGTGGAGGCCCGCGGTCTCTGGGCTGAGGGCAGGACAGTGTGTGGCCTTGGTGGGGCTCCAGTTCCCCAGGGAGGCCTGCAGGGCCTTACGGTGGGCCAGCCGGTGGGTGATGGAGAAGCCGGCGTTGCCCTCCAGCTGGGACAGCACCACAAGCACCTGCCTGGAGGAACAACACAGACTGGGTTAGAAAGGTGACCGGTACAGTGAGCCCCTGGGAGCCTTTATTTTTTATTATTTTTTATTTATTTAGTATAGTATAGTATATACTGTATTATATTGTTGTTGTCAGGCAGAAACCCTTTATCTCCATATTAAACTTTTGAGTTTTTGGGTAAATCAACGTCCTATTTGATCTTACTACAGCATCACACAAAAGCATCAAAAGTTGCAGATCTGCAAGCTCGAAACGAGGTGCGAAACGAGGTGCGAAGCGACGTGTTTTGAGCTTGTGGATCTGCTACTTTTGCTG
Source organism: Gymnoscopelus braueri (assembly GCF_963280865.1). Classification (NCBI taxonomy): domain Eukaryota; kingdom Metazoa; phylum Chordata; class Actinopteri; order Myctophiformes; family Myctophidae; genus Gymnoscopelus; species Gymnoscopelus braueri. Next base: position 46,409,206 of record NC_137615.1, read on the forward strand.
TTTTTGAATTTGAATCCTGAAAAGTAACATTTTGAGGTTTCCATTGAGGTTCCCACCCGACAGAGACAATATACAGTATATATATTTATTAAATGGGGGCCAAATACATAATCGTTGTTTAATGACATTTAAAGCCTAATATTTCAACAATTGCTAATGCTACAAAGCCTGTGGATAGTTATTTTGGGTATAAACAAACAAGAAGTTGAAGGAAAATGTAGGTCTGATGGTGATGTACCGTGCATGTTCAAATTGTGTATACTTTACATTATTTTTGACAATAAAATATAATAATATTCCTAAAATGGGAATTCCAGTTCGAAAGTGGATGACAGCAAGTTATGATTTTGTCGCCTGGAATCCAGACTGAGGCGCTACACTCAGCTCTTGGCGAGTCAGTCTGCATTCCAGGCTAATGGTTTTGAGCAACATCTATACTACCTATACAAACTTTACTACCTTAACTGATGCTTAGCATCCATGAACTCTTTCTAAATCCATGTGTCAGCTCAGGCTGAAGATTTTAATAAGCAGAAACATGGCAACAAATGCAAACGGTCGTACTGTACCTGTGAAGAGGAGGGATGCTGTCGATGGTCTTGAGGCTGCAGCGGGTGGACACCACGTTGAAGCTGTCACTGCAGTCACATGACACGTGCAGGTGGTGCCTGGGGTGGCGGTTCTCCACCATGACGATGAGCCCCGCCCAGCCGTGCGTCAGGTAATAGCAGGTCATCCCCTCCCGGCCCTGCAGAGGACAGCAGAGCAGCACGTATTTAGTTATCCATCAGAACGAGTGGTTCTCAAAAGTGGGGTCCTGGGGCCCCCAGTGGTCCTTGAGGGGGTTACAGGGTAACCACTTTAACTATAATTAAACTTTGTCTATTCGAAAATAGGCACGTTTGTTTTTTGTTCGTTTTTTACTTTCAGGCAGTACCACTTGTCACCCAGTAGTGGTCAAACCAGACCACAGGAAATGTCTCAATAGAAGAGCAGAGAGACAAAATACCACTATCCAAATTGTGTAAGTTAACATACTCTATCATACAGATTGGTAAAAAAAAAAAGGATTTCATTTGCTAAAAACAAAGTTACATGGTGTAGCTTTAAAGGAGTAGTTCACCCAAACAATTACTTATTTTCTATCAATTACACACCCCCTGAAGCATTGAATTCATGGAATTGGAGTTTTTGTCGCATTCCTAAGCCAATAAGTTGATGCCTTAGCGGAAAGATGCTTATGTATCTGGTAGGAGACGCAATGAGTTTCCTTTGAGTCTCCTACCGGAGACTCAACTACTCCTTTAACTATGCTAATACAGGCCAAGGATCTCAAACGAAGGACACGGCCAGTGACACTTTGGCTACAGGATGCATGCACTCACTCAGTGGCCCTGCAGTGTACTTCTCACCTCGTGTCTCTCCCCCTTGGTCTCGGTCAGCTGGATGATGGCATCAGCGATGGTGGTGGTGGAGGCTGTTATCTGCTCCTCCATCACCAGGCGAGAGCTGTAGACAGCCAGCGTGTAGCCTAGCGGCTCCACTTTGCACCCGCCTGCTGCACAAATACACATCACTGACTTTGAGCCCGTTTCAATTAGGTCAAAGAACCTTGTCCACTCTTACATGTGACAAATACAAATCTCTAATCTGTGTGTAGGTTCTTATTCGTTTCAGTCGTGTCACAGTGTGTGTTAGAGTGATTCTGACATTTACTTATGAGAACTCTTGCCGGTCTGTAAACACCATTCCACTTCACTGACAGAGCTGTGTGTACTCATTAACCACTTGAAACCTGGCGTCCCTATTTAATGTCATTATTCCCTCCCCCGAACCAATTGTGTTCGTATAGACGCCCGACACAGCCGGATGCACCGCAGTGAATTCGAACCCACAACCTCCGCAGTGGTGGGTTCGAATTTGGGTTTGTGGCTTTCAGAAGGCGTAGTTACTATGTAGCATTCTAAGATTGTGGAATAGTTGATTGGCTTGAGGGACCAGTGCACATATCGTCGCTTGAGGATGTAAACCTCATATGTCCAAAACTATTACTTTTCAGGATTCAAATTCAAAAACAGCAAAAGTAGCAGATCTACAAGCTCAAAAAGTCTCAACCTTGCAGGTCTGCTACTCGCGATGCTTTTGTGTGACGCTGTAGTATGATCAAGTAGGGCGTTAATTTACAAAAAAATACAAAATGTTAGAATATGGAGATGGAGGAGGTTTCTGCCCGACAGCAATGATATATTTCTGTGAATGGAAATGACGGACAAAAGACAGCTTCCATTTGCGGCTTTCAAAAGGCGTAGTTACAGACTCTATGCAGCGTTCTAAGATTGTGGAATAGTAGATTGGCTTGAGGGACCAGTGCACATGAAGTGACGGTGCTGTCCTTGCCTGCGCTGTCAGCCTGGATGTTGCTGTGCCAGTGGTTGAAGGCGCAGCAGAGCACGGCGTACTCCCCCGGCTCCAGCATGACATCGCAGCCCACAAACCTCCTGACCGAGCGCCTGCTGTGGGCCATGAGGCGGCCCAGCGTCACGCTGCCGCCCCGGTCATACCCCGCCCGGAACACCAGCACGCACAGGTCCAACAGGTGGGACTCTGCCGTGTCCCATCGCCTGAGGAGGTCACAGGGGGGAGGAGGAGGAGGAGGAGGAGGAGGAAGTGAACACGAGAAGGATGTTATGTTACATTGTTATCTTAAAGTATATAGTATATTACCGTATGTCACAGCGTGTTATTATGTGTTACATTATGTTATGTCATGTTACAGTACTTATGGTATGCTATGTTCTGTTCTGGTTAGGGCTGCCAAAGTGCTGCATTATCTGGCACTCATTTGTTTAATCGCAATTAATTGCAAAAGAAAAAAATATATTTAAGAGACAGAGAGAAATAGAGGGTGACACACAGTGTGTGATACCTGAAAGGTAATACATAGTAATACTTTTGCTGCTTGTATTTTCCATTCATATGACATATCAACATACAGTAATACAATGTTTTCAGTTCACCATTCAAGTTTGAGGTAATTTTTTTTTCGCGATTAACTACACAACATCTGTGTCAACATCATTTTGTTTTCCTATATTGTTTGACAGCATTAGTGTTATGTTATGTCTCGTTATATTACAGTATGCTATGTTATGTTATGTTATGGTATTATATGTTTCGTTGACAACTCTGACAATTAAAGGAGTGGCTGTTCCGTGGTCCTGCTTAGAGCTTAAGGCCATAGAGTGGTATGCCTTCAAAGTCATCTTGCTTGACTAGTGACCTATATACCAAAGCAGTAATGACAGAAAGTAAAGACTGTTCAGAATGCGGTCGCTTCATTTACATTCTGGTCCCACAGGTTAGACTGGAGCTGCTGGCCTCATTGTGTACCTGCTGCCTTCCTGGAACAGTGCCAGCTCCACCGTGGTCCTCTCCAGCACGGTGAGTGACACCACCGTCACAGGAACGTTGGCTCCTCTGGGAAACAGGCCCGGCACCCGAACCTCCTGCCAGTCACAATGGATCTTACAGATATCTACCGAGTCAAAGTACCTAGAAGAGTCAAAGAGGGAAAAAAACACATGTATGGACACCCTGCACATGCATGAGATATTATTTTCCTGTTTGTTTTTGCTTTATTCAGGAAGTCCCTTAAAGGACAACTTAGTTTTTTTGCAACCAAGGTTTATATTTTAGCTTGTAATTAAAGTAAATAAAAGATGAGTGTTATTTTGTTTTCATTTACTGCTTTCTATAGTTTTAGCAATTTTCGCGATATTTTTTACAGTGGGCGGGGGCATTCTGTCCGGTGGCTAAATATGCCTTTTTTACACAATAAAAAAGGTCCTGTGGTCTTTGATGGCCAGATGTGAGTTATTGGGGGCTAGAAGAGCTACTGTAAATAATAATAAAGAAAACACCGGGTTATTGTGTAAAAAAAAACATAATTTAGCCACCGGACAGAATGCCCCCGCCCACTGTAAAAAAGATCGCGAAAATTGCTAAAACTATAGAAAGCAGTAAATTTAAAAATGTTAACGATCATCTTTTATTTACTTTAATTACAATCTAAAACATAAACCTTGGTTGTAAAAAAACAAAGCTGTCCTTTAAGATCTGAAGCCGATTCTACAAATGTCATTTTTCTGAAAAAACATATGTTTCTATATCAGTGGTGCTCAAACTTTTTCATCTCAAGGACCCCCAAAATGATATGTATTTGGCCGCCGACCCCCATCTCAAAATATTCTTTTCCACGGACCCCCAGAAGCAAAGATTTGAGTTAAAACTGTTCGCTTTAAAACAATATATTTAAAAGATTTGCACATATTTTCACGATTTTTCAAAAATAGCAGATCTACAAGCTCGTAGCGCGGCACTCGGTGCCACGCTATGAGCTTGTATATCTGCTATTTTTGAATAGCCAAAGCGTAAAATAATGCTTTTTAGCTCAAATCCCAAAAAGTGACACAGATGCGTTCCAGGTCTTAATGGGTTAAGATCAGACATCTCTTTTACAAGAGAGACCTGGCCAAGGTAGCAGCAGCCATATAAAAGCACAGCACAAATCACAACACATTAAAATACAGCATAGTGTTTGAATATGGATGGTGGCAGTGTGAGAGTGGCCAACATTATGTGTTTGTCCTGACTGGCTACAGTAGTAAGAGTAAGAGCTTCTGAATCAGGGGCCGACACAAGTGAAGTGTCACTTCTGTGTTCTATTGCAGACCTAGATGTATCCCATTTCAGTTCGTTTCCAAGTTTTCAGCTAAACACTTTTCTAAAGTGGCAATGTCCAATCTGAATGGTACAGTATGTTAATACAATATAACGTATACAATTGCGATGCTTGCTATTTAGTCTCCCTGCTCTTCTATTGAGACATTTAGGTCGTGTCAAAGGTCATGTCTCACCTAGACACAGGATCTGACACGAATTTTGACCTAAGGTTCAAGATTCAATTCATCCCCTGAGCAAGCAGGCAGGCTCTATTAGCTCAAGAGTAAAAATGTCAGGACTTTAACTACTTCAACTCTATACTTCATTGAACAGTGTCCCCCAGGGTTCTAGACTATTCTTTTTTCCCTCTAAACCAAAACACGACACGTTGTGCGCTTGTAGATCAGCTATTTTTGCTGAATGTTTGCCCCAGAATAGGGACGCTATTAATACTAATATGGAACCCAGGTGCAGACACAGACATGGGGACAGGAATAGAGTGCAGAAGTGACAGTAATATTAGTATTAGTGTTGGTCTAAAAAAATTGTTGAAAACCTGTAAACCACAAGGATATTTTCACAGTCATCCCCAACTTTAGCTGAAAACCAAACATGGAGATAAAGGTAGACCAACATGCTTCTCAAGGAGTGAAGATGAGAAAATAACTAATTGTTTCATCATGCAGCACAACTTAAAAAATGTGCATTTAATGAAGTAGGCAGTTACGTATGTTTTGCATAGTTTGGGTAGTTTAGTGACCCCCTTTTATTTAGAAGGGAAACTTAGGCAACGCACATCGACTGGTGGGAGCTGGGCTAAAGAGGCTTCAGTTCAAAAAGGGTAGAGCCCCGCACACCAAAGTATGTACAAAAACGTCTTTATTTGGCTGACCAAATATTTGGCTTCTTTATTTTGTCAGCCAAATAAAGACGTTTTTGTACCTACTTTGGTGTGCGGGCTCTACCCTATTTGAACTGAAGCCTCTTTTATTTAGAGATAGATTGAAAAATAATAATAGTAATGTCGCAATCACACTGCAGTGTGTTTTCCCCGTCAAAATAAAACAAGAAGCAGCATAAACACTGCTACAATGAAAGGCAACCATAGATGAATGGGTAGAGGCCGTCTAGGAAACTGAAGTTCCCCGGTTCGTCTCCCTTCCCTGGTCTATGTGTTGAAGTGTCCCTGTGCCTGTGCAAGACACATAACCCTATCTGCTGGCTCTGTAGCATCTACTGCTCCTACTAGCTAGGGGGCTTAGCCAAATTGTCCAGGAAATGTGCCAAATATTCGTGGTGGTGGAACACAAAGTCCAGTGTGATTATCTTCTGTTTATTGTTTCATTTGGGTTCTCACTCCACGGCCACCCTTGAAAGGTTTTGTATGTGGAAAGGTGACCTCGTTTTCCTCCCTGCCGCGGCTGTGGTGCTATGGTGTACGGTTAAATTTAGCCAAGGGGTTGGTTGTGGGTGAATTACTTTTAGTCATGGCTCGATACTATTGGGTTTGAGGTGCTTTAATTAAAGGTAGTGTAAATGTAATTTTTTGGTTAACCCTTTAAGACCTGAAGCCGATTCTACAAACATCTTTAAAAATCTATTCTGAGTATTCTGAAAAACATATGTTTCCTTATCAGTGGTGCTAAAACTTTTTCATGTCAAGGACCCCCAAAATGATATGTATTTGGCCGTGGACCACCATCTCAAAATATGTTGTTCCAGGGACCCCCAAAAATGTTCGCTTTAAAATAATATATATATATTGAAAGATTTGCACACATTTTCATGATTTTTAAAAAATAGCTCATAGCGTGGCACTCGGTACCGCGCTATGAGCTTGTATATCTGCTATTTTTGAATAGCCAAAGTGTAAAATAATGCTTTTTAGCTCAAATAAAAAAAATTACACATATGCGTTCCAGGTCTTAATGGGTTTAAAGAGAGGACGGAGCTGGAGATCAGCCAGAGAATCGGAGCAGCAGGAGCGGTATTACAGTCGCTGTACCACACTTCGTTGTGACGAAAAGAGAGCTGAGCCAGAAGGCAAAGCTCTCGATATACCGAGTAATCTTCGTTCCTACTCTGCACCTATGGTCATGAAATGTGGGTCATGACCAAAAGAATGAGGTCGTGAATACAATCAGCTGAATTTAGTTTTCTCAGAGGGATGGCTGGCGTCTCCCTTAGAGATAAGGTGAGAAGTTCAGTTACCCGCGAGAGACTCGGAGTAGAGCCGCTGCTTCTTCACTTGGAAAGGAGCCACCTTAGGTAGTTCGGGCATCTAGTACGGATGCCTCCCGAGCGTCTCCCTATAGGGGAGGTCCTCGCTGCACGTCTCACTGGGAGGAGACCCCCTGGCAGACCAAGGACCAGATGGGGGGATTACATCTCCACACTGGCCTGGGAACGCCTCGGGATTCCCCAGGGGGAAGTGGCTAATGTTGCTCAGGAAAGGGAAGTCTGCAGCGCTCTGCTTAAACTGTTGTCCCCGCGACCCGACTCCGGATAAGTGGTTGAAGATTTATGGTTGGATGGAAGCTCTATATCGTCGCTGTTGGGCTCAAACCTCCTATGTCAGTTTTTCTAGTTTTTCTCTTTAATACATCAGTGCTATTGAACTAACTGACATACTGTACCTTATGAAGTCCCAGAAGTCCATCCAGAACAGGCCCTCCTCTCCACTCTGCGCACACAGCTCCCTCTTAAGGTGGAGAGGCCAGTGTGACCAGCTGTCTGACCAGGGCCCCGTCCAAGAGAACCGGCCCCACGGGTTCCTCAGCTGCACCAACCTGAAAGAAATGATAAGCCTGAGTAATTATTGAATTGTACTTTTATAGAAAATAAATAAATAAGTAAAATTTGTTTATACAGCGTCACAAAAATAGCAGATATACAAGCTCACAGTGCGTCACTTAGTGCCACATTTTTACACATGATCTTCTCTTCTGGGGGTCCCTGAACATTTTCAGATGGGTCTCCACGGCCAAATACATATCAGTTTGGGGGTCCTTGACATGAAATAGTTTGAGAACCACTGCTCTAGGTCAACACAGGTGCTGAGGATCAGGGTCATCAGGGAAACTAATCACGGTCACCGTGTCAGGCCCCCCCCCCCCCCCCATACACAGTGGTGCCTGGTGCTACGACCCGTTTCGGTACCCCCCCCCGGGACCGTTTTGTCAGCGGAGGGGGGGAATTGACACTTCACCGGCGCGTTTCACCGTTTTAGCACTCCTTCAGCAGCCGCTGCTTCTAAATTTCGGCGCTTTTCTTTTTTTTCTCTTAAATTTTTATCCCACAATTTTGTAACCCTATTTTTTACACCCAGTGCCAATTGTCTATGTAATCCTGGGCACTACCTTCCCTCTGCCAACCTAGGGAGGCCAGGGCCGAGCTCATGCCTCCTTCAATGCATGAGAGCCAACTGACCTTCTTGTCACCTGACAGGGGAGAGTTTCCCTGGTTGGACGTAGCGCGTGGAAGGAACACGTTATTCCAACCAGTTCCCTTCCCCTCCATCAGGCGCCCCGACTGGCCAGGGGGAGGCAGTATAGTGACCAGGATTACTGCATGTTTTTGTGAGGGTACCTACCCTAGGAGACACGGGGAGAACATGCAAACTCCACACAGAAAGGCCCTTTCGCCAACCCCAATTTCGGCGCTTTTCGGCGACAGTTGAGTGTTCTTTCACTTTCTCCCCGCCGTTTGGTGCTCACCCCAAGGTTGGTGCCCTGTGCTTCAGCACCTAAAGCTCTTCCGTTAATCCTGCGCTGCCCATACATCCATATCCCCAAGCAGTGGTGGGAAAAGTACTACATGTTTTACTCAAGTAAAAGTCCGGAATTCAATTTACTTGAGTAAAGTAAAGTTGTCAAGTTTTCAAATGTATAAAATGTATCAAAATCTTTTGAAAATAGCAGATCTGTAAGCTCACAATGTGTCGCGATGCAAGGCATTGTGAGATTGGCTATTTTCAAACGGCCGAATGTATTTAGGGCTGAAGTGGGTAATGTATGTTTTGTAACAATAATCAAAATCTACAAAGTAACTAGTAACAAAAGTAATTGTAGTGCAGTAAAAGTACAATATTTGCCTCTGAGATGTTGTGGAGTAAGTACTGAAAATGGGAAATACTCCAGTAAAGTAAAAATACCTCAAAATCTTACTTAAGTACAGTACTTGAGTAAATGTACTTGGTAACATTCCACCACTGCCCCCAAGACAGCGACAAAAGCAGTTCCCGCTCACCTGTGGCTGTCCATGTCTCTCACATCAAGAATAGAGTAGGCATGCCGCGGACGCAGGCCCAGTGACTCATACTCCCCATCATCGACCTTCATGTTCCCGCCTCCGCATGACGCCCCCATCAGGAAACTAGAGCAGCAAGAAAGGGCAACTACAAGGTTAGAGGAGTCTTTAGTGAGACACGCACTGTAATGACACAGATGGCTCTCAAACATTTACATGTCAAGGACCCCCCAAATGAAAATGTATTTGGCTGCGGACCCCCATATGAAAACAGTTTGTGCCAGAGACAAGATTTGTGTTGTTAAAATGTTTCCAAAAAAATATTCAAAAATGTTCCCTTTTCCTTTTAAAAGTAGCTGATGTATAGGGGTTAAAGTGGTTAAAGGACGACTTCACCCATTCTCAACATATCTTCATATAATTGGTCCTCACTAATGTATAATATGGTACCATTTATTTCTACTCGGTCTGTGTCTCATAGGAGGGCTGTGGACAGACTAAGTATTAAAGGTAGGGTAAGTGATTAACTTTGGTTAAACTAAGTGTTAAATAGCTCTATATTCTGATTGTACTCATTGCTATAGAGTGTTTGTTCAGTAAAAGGAGTCTCCTTGTCTCTCCAGCTCTTAACTAAACAGAAAATGCGTTTTCAATTATCTCTCCTGATTGGCTTAAATGTTGTCACCTACCTGAAAATGTACTATATTCTGTTTACTAAAGAGCTGGAGAGACCCCTGTGACCAAACAAACGCTCTGTAGCAATGATTACTATCAGAATATAGCACTTCCTTTTAACAAAAAAAAACAAGCAAAACAAATAAATCACTTACCCTACCTTTAAGGTAACTGATGTTGATGGTATATTACCTAATTTAGCTGGGGACCCCCTGGAACCCCCTCAAGGACCCCTGAGGGTCCCCAGACCCAACTTTGAGAACCACTAGGTGGTAATAATTCAAAGTCCCTCAGGCATTATGCAGGTATGAGAGAATGCTTCTCTCATACCAGTAGTGATGTAACCCAACTTTACATCAACATGTCATGATGCAAAGTGGAACCACAGTGCCGCACATCAAAGGAACACGTTGTATTATTCATGAAACGGGTTAAAAACATAAAAGAGGGTGCATTTTGTCACACAGTGTAAACCGCATGAACCCTAGCGTTCCTATTCTGGGCACACAGTGTTCTATGAGCTATTTTCGGTGAATAGATTTGGTGTAGAGGGAAAAACAGAAGTACAGACCCCCGTGGGACCCCAGTCGATGAATTATATATGGTCTAAGTGGTTAATTTAAAGCTCCATTCTGGAACTTATTTTTAATACAAAACTTTTACTATTATTGCAAAACATACAATAACCACTTCAGCCCTACTTCGGCTATTTGAAAATAGCCGATCTACAAGCTCACAATGAGCCGCGATGCGACACATTGTGAGCTTGTAGATCGGCTATTTTCAAAAGTTGTTACATTTTGAAAACACGAAATGGAAGATTTCTGCATAATTAGTACTTTTACTTTTGGTACTTTAAGTACATTTTGATGCCAACACTTTTGCACTTTTACTCAAGTAAATTCTGAATACCAGAGTATGTATGCATTGTGGTATTGATACTTTTACTTAAAGGGATATTTCACTTTCAAAAAGAGTTATACTCATTTTATCGTCTACTCAGGCTTTTGTGAGCCCCACAGACAGTTTTTAAGTTGCTTGATTCAGTATTTAGATATTTGATATTCATTTTATCAGACACGCCCCCTTCCTATTAATACAAACCCATTGTAACTTCAAACTCCATTTTAATGTTAGATTCATCAAAAACACCCGTCCTTGGTTCTGGTGACTCATCCTGCCCGCCTAATACGTGAGGGGGCTGTGTTTTTTCGATAAATTTTTTCATTTATTTTATTTAATTTCTTTATTGTATTTATTTATTTTCATTTTCACAAAAAAATACAAAAAATGTATGAAAAAAGCAATTAAAAAAACACGGTCTCCTCACGTATTAGAAGGACATTATCAGTCACCAGAACCAAGGACGTGTGTTTTAGATTAATCTAAAATGGAGTTTGAAGTTACAATGGGTTTGTATAGGAAGGGGGCATCCGATAAAAGTAATATAATACCACTGGTTGTAATGCGTTAGTCCCAGCACGGCTTTTAACACGCACCCTGCTTCTTTGGAGCTGAGCATCTTGGCCCAGATGAGGTCGGTGTCGATGGGCTCCTCGCGGGGGTTGGTGGCGCTGACCTGCAGGGCCAGGGACTCACACGGGGCCCCGGTCAGCGTGGCCAGGCCCTCGATAGCGCGGCCGGCCTGCAGGGCAAAGTAGGAGCCGTGCAGCTTGGCCAGAGCCTTCTCTATCAACGCCACCCACAGCTGTCTCCTCTGGGCCTACAGAGTACAGACACAACGTATTGAATCAATCTTTGAATATATATATATTTTTAAGAAAACATGTTTAACTCAAATCTTTGCTTCTAGCATGTTTGCTTAAAACAAGGGAACCAGGTGACCTGGTACTGCCAGACCCCTAGTAGTTGAAAGATCAGAGCACTACGTCACGCTAAGCTTGGCCAATCAAAAAGAGGACAGAAGACAGACCTCTTTTATGCCCATGTATGGACGAAAACGTTTGGAGAGGGGGACCGAACAGAAGACAGACCTCTTTTATGCCCATGTATGGACGAAAACGTTTGGAGAGGGGAACCGAACAGAAGACAGACCTATTTTATGCCCATGTATGGACGAAAACGTTTGGAGAGGGGGACCGACAAAGCCTCATGTAGGCCCGACCCCCTGGGTCTGGCAAAAATATATATATATATTCAAAGATTTGCACAAATTTTCACGATCTTTTTCAAAAATAGCAGATCTACAAGCTGGGGACCCCACTGGAACCCCCCCAAGGACCCCTGGGGGTCCCCGGACTCACTCATTTTAACCCCCTTTATCCATATTTTATATGTTGAATATTCCAAAATAGCAGATATAAATTTTTTATTTTTGTAAACACCAGTGGTGGAAAAAGTACTCAGATATTTTACTTAAGTAAAAGTATCAATACTGCAATGTAGAAGTACTCTGTTACAAGTAAAAGTGCGGAATAAAAAAAATTAGTAACCAGTTCCCTGAGTAATTGTATTCAATTCAAACTTTATTCCAGACACTCAGGGGGTCCATATTGCATACAGATAAGACATACAAATATAAGAAAGTAAAAAAAAATTAAATAGATAAAAACACATCATACAAACAAGAACATACTATACAAGAATATACTAAAAGTACAATATTTGCCTCTAAAATGTAGTGGAGTAGAAGTAAAAGTACTGAAAATTGGAAATACTCCAGTAAAGTAAAAATACCTCAAAACTGTACTTAAGTACAGTACTTGAGTAAATGTACATAGTTACTTTACACCACTGATAAACCCCAAATGGTCACCTGAGAGAAGAGCAGATGGCCGTTGTGGTCACAGGGCAGCATGTCGTCCACCAGCACCGTGGTCCAGGAGCCGTCCTTACACAGGCGCACCTGGTACGCCCCCTCTGGACACAGCTGGCGCGTCACCATCACCCTCTCCACCAGCTCAGGCCGCTCGGCCAGAACCGCCAACGCACTCAGGAACCTGCTCTCCATCCAACACATTCAAAATAATTATACTTCGTCTCTGTCGGGCAGAAACCTCATATGTCCAAAACTGTTACTTTTCAGGATTCAAATTCAAAAGGACCAAAAGTAGCAGATCTACAAGCTCACTTCGCAACACGTTTCGAGCTTGCGGATCTGCTACTTTTGATACTTTTGTGTGACGCTGTAGTCTGATCAAGAAGGGTTTTCTCTTGCAGTTTTCAAAGCAAAATGTTGTAGTCAGGTTAAAGGGGGTAGCTTGGATTCTGAAATCAGGGAAAAGGAAGTGCTGAAGACAAACAAGTATGCCAGTGTTTATTTTGACAGCAAAATGTTGTTTTTTGAATATAATTCCATTTAGTTTTAGTCATCTGAAATGTTATAGTTTTGGTCTAGTTTTAATCGACTACATCTACAGTTGATTTAGTCGACTAAAATGTATTTCGGCAGGCCTTGACGATTTATACTTAGCTGTATGCCGAAAATAGCCGAACTATAAATAGCCGAAGTAGACTGGCTATTTTCGGACACAAACCAAGCATAAAATAACTTGTCTTAGTTCTACTGGATCTCTTGTCCACTAGTCCCTCCCTTACATTTTCGTCTAGTGTTTTTTTGTTGACAAAATTGTCAGTATATTTAGTCATAGTTTTAGTCATCATAGTTTTTAATTAGTTTTCGTCAGTGAAAAAACTAGTTAATGACATCACGTCATAGTTTTAGTCGCCAAAATGACCACTGCTATAGGTGTTTCACTACGGGACACACAGTATGTTAGAAACGATTAACTAACAAACCTAATCTACCTGGAAATGAGACGACCGCATCCTGCTCTAGTCTATGGAGTGGAGCCTTGCCTTTTTCAAAGAAACACCGTCCAGCGAAGAGTTGCTGAGCTTGCAGGTTGTTTTTTCATTCACTTGACACATGCGGTTACACACAGTTCCATCTGGGACGGTGTACTACTGTTGGAGTGGGCAGCTTTTGCTCAAGGTCATTAAGCCTCACACTATTGAGCATTAATAATGCATGCATAGCATTCATTCACTTTGTCACACTTCTGAGGTATTGGGACTTAAAGGGATAGTTCACCCATAAAATTACTTTTTTTCTATCGATTAGTCAACCCATGGAGATTTGAATTCATGGATATTATTCATTTTTTTTGTCGCATTCCTAAGCCAATAATTTGATGACCAGCGGACCGGTAGGCAGCGGTTCCGGTAGCAGACACAAAGGAGACTCTTTGTGTCTCATACGGGAACCGCCACTGGTCATCAAATTATTGGCTTAGGAACGCGAAAAAAACTAAGAAATATCCATGAATTCAAGTCTCCATGGGGTGAGAAAAAAAAGTCATTTTGGGGGTGAACTATCCCTTTAACATGACCTTCTGGTGGTCTCAGACCTATTTGAAGGTAGCTTACTCTACCAGTCATACTCAACCGTTGTCATTTAAAACCCACAGGCCACACAGGCCCCCATTTGATATGAGTTTTATGACCGGGACCCCAAAGTACAGTGTAAAAAGTTGTGTATGTCCATTGAGCTGGACATACGGGTAACCCCACCCAGGACACCCACATTGAGAACAAGTGCCCTCAGCGGATTCAATCTTTAAGGTTAATCTTTAACTTCTAAAGTGTCAGCCAGCTCATCTACCAAACATTCCTAAAATAAATACTGTATTCTCCAATGAAAAGATATTAACGGCAAAGTTAACATAAAAATGTCTTGATGATCACAGTATAACACTGCATACTGTTCTGTATCGTACAGTATAGTTAATAGTTATAATCAGTGAATGCAACCAAACCAGATAGTTCCCATTTGTTATGATGAATTTTTGATTTGAAGTTATTTCTTGGGGGGGAATATGGGCTCACCAGCAATTACCCAGAAGTCCCTGCAAGATGTCAGACGGGCGGAGTGTGCGGAACACGGACCACCTCACGCCACGGTCTCTCAAGTTGCAGTTGTTTATCTCTTGGGGGCGGAGCCACTTTTTGACGCGCTGCTGTACTCCGTCATCGTCAGGGAAGCCCACTGACTTAGGGTCCGGAGGAAAGCTGTCATCCACGAATGTCACAGTGTTCTGGGGGAATCCATTTAAAAATAAATAAAGTGGATTTGTTATTTACGCAGGAGGACAGTCACAGCGCACACACACACACACACACACACACACACACACACACACACACACACACACACACACACACACACACACACACACACACACACACACACACACACACACACACACACACACACACACACACACACACACACACACACACACACACACACGAGAGATAGAAAGAAACAACATTGAAATTAAAGGCATATTAGTATGTAATTTTGCCCAGTACAACAAAACAATAAATACATATAGTAGATCAACTACACCAGTTCAACTGGCCCCTGTACAAAGCCTACCCCCCCCCCCCCAAACTGTTTACTGTATATATTTTTATTTCCGTTTTTACTATGTTTTTGCATAGTAGTGTTCATTTGTCTGTCATTAAATGTTTCGATGAATTGAGTACAAAGGACCCCAATGGAAACAAGCCATAGTGCTTTCTTGGGCCTTAACAGACCTTGTATTGAACTGTACTTCCCTGTGCTTGTCTTTGCAAACTGTTAATTCAATTCAATCAATCAATCAATGCACTAGGCCTACGGCAGTGGTTCTCAACCAGTGGTCCGGGGACCACCAGTGGTCTTTTGGGGGGGTACCAGAGGGTCCCCAGCTAAATTAGTTCAACATAATTTTAACCACTTATGTATACAAGCTCATAGCACTGCACCGAGGCTATGAGCTTGTAAATCTGCTATTTTAAAAAAATCATGAAAATGTGTGCATATCTTTGAATATATACATTTTTGAAAGCGAAAAGCATTTTTATCTCAAATCTTTGCTTCTGGGGGTCCCTGGCACAAAACATTTTCAGATGGGGGTTCCGCGGGCAAATGTATATCAATTTAGGGATCCTTGGCATGAAAAAGGTTGAAAACCACTCAGCCTACAGTCTCTCGTCTATAGTACCAACCTCGCGGCAGAAGCTGACGATGTTCTCCCACAGTTCCTTGGCCTCTCCCTCGTCGTTCTGCCGCCGCGCCTCCACCAGCATGCTCTCCTTCCTCCTGAGCCCCACGCCGGCGCCAGCCGGCCGCACGCGGTACCGCTGCGGCGTGTGGCAGGCCACGCAGTGCTTGGCCCTGGCGCCGTTGATGAGGGTGCACGCCGGGCACGCCCACTGCTGCTCCGCCCTCTGGCGATGGGCGGCCGTGGCCACCACGCCGGTACCGTGGGTACCGGCGCAGGGCGGGAACGACCTCGGCGCCTCTGATAGCGGCGTCGAAGGCGACATTTCTTCTTTGAGCACGCTGAGCCTCCTGCCGCCCGGCAGAACGTCCTGGGGGGTGTCGAGATCTGAGTCGGCGGCGGGTGGTGGCGATGGGGGCGGGTTGGAATTATGCGATTGGTTGAGACAAGCCGGCGGAGGCGGGACCTCTCTGCGGCTGCAAGGGACCGGGTTATTCTGTCCTATGAGAATCAGAATCAGAATCAACTTTAGGTGTAAAGAAGCAGTGGATATTCTTTGTGCAAGTTCAATCGTTCGTAGTTTTCAGGGGGAAAAAGGGGGACAGAGAGAGGGAGAGCAAGGAGAAACCATAGGGAAGAAACAGGTCAAAAGAAAAATCTAAGACTTGTAAATGCATATACATATGCAGTGGTGGAAAAAGTACTAAAAGTTTTTACTTAAGTAAAAGTATCAATTCTGCAATATAGAAATACTCTGTTACAAGTAAAAGTCTGGAATTCAAAATGTACTTGAGTTTTGGCACAGACGTTTTGGCATAAAAATGTACTTAAAGTACCAGAAGTAAAAGTAATCATTATGCAGAATGTCCCATTTCAGCTTTCAAATGTATAACAATCTTTTGAAAATAGCAGATCTACAAGCTCACAATCGCGACGCATTGTGAGCTTGTAGATCGGCTATTTTCAAATGGCCGATATGTATATAGGGCTGAAGTGGTTAATGTATGTTTTGTAATAATAATCTAAATCTACGAAGTAACTAGTAACTAAAGTTTTCAAATAATTGCAGTGGAGTAAAAGTATAACATTTGCCTCTGAGAGGTAGTGGAGTGGAAGTAAAAGTACACTCAAGTAAAGTACAATACCCAAAATTTTTACTTAAGTACAGTACTTAAGTAAATGTACTTAGTCACTTTACACCACTGTATATATGTAGCATAAAAACGTTGAGGTTAGACATCAGGTGCAAAAAGCTAGCCTGATTATCAACCTGAAGCTGCAGGGGGGGGAAGGGACAACTCAATGCATTTTTCCCATTGACATTTCCAAAAATATTTTTATCTATTAATTTAAGCCTCGAATCAAGCCATCATGACATGACATGAATCATGACCATAAAACGTTTGATTCTGTGATAAAAAAAATTTGAAAACGGCAAAACAAAGGGTATTTATTAAATATACTTAATATAGTATATCATATAATTAAATATAAAATAAAATAAATCACAGAAAAAAACGTTTTATGGTCATGATTCATGTCATGTCATGATGGCTTGATTCGAGGCTTAAATTAATAGATATAAATATTTTTGGAAATGTCAATGGGAAAAATGCATTGAGTTGTTCCTTCCGGCACCACGAAAAACCAGGAAGTGGGCGGGAACTGCGATGCTCTATATCGTTAGACCCACCCCCACCTCCGACTCTCATTGGACGGTAATTTTTGTATCGAAGAAAGTCCTAGGCTCACATTTCAACACCAGACCAAGAAGGGCAGTCCACTCAGAGAGTGGGCGGGGTCTATGGTCTGGAACCAGGCTAGCAAAAAGCAGCAGGTACTGTATATGTACCTGATATGGAGGGCATGCTAAGGGCCGACGGGGCGGGTTGGGCGGACGGGGGGTCCGTCGGTAAGGTCTCCCCTACGGCGGTGACGGACAGGGACAGCGCCCCCGCCGGAGAGTCCTTCTGGTGCATCATCGTCACTTGACCCTTGACCTCCGGCACGAGCAGGGCCTCGGCGGGGATCTGGGGGAGGGAGAGCTTGCGGGGGCCGCCGCACGCCGAGCAGGACATGGAGGTGGGCGTGTTCCGCAAGGTGCACCTGGGACAGTCCCACGCCAGGGTCTTGCTGTCGACGGCCCCGCCCTCCGATTTCCGTCTCTCCTGATGGCTCTGCGGCGCCCCTCCTGCCTCCTCCGCTGGCGGGAGGTGGGACTGCAGCTTCAGGGGGCTGGAGCAGCTGATGGAGCGCCGGGGACTAGGGCTGTCACCGTTTACAAAATGGAAGTTGACGATTAGTTGTCATACCGATAATTGCGATTAACGATTCTAATTGTGTTTCTGGCGTGAAACATTATGAATAAAAATGACATTTCTGTTTGCATGTTAGGCTTCATAATCAAAGATTGCACAGGGCAGATATGACAAACCACTTAAATATAAAAAGAAATTACCTATTTAATAATTTTATACTTTAAAAAAAAGTGAAAATAGCGGAAATAGCTGATCTACAAGCTTACAACGTGTCACTTCTTGACGCGTTGTAAACTCGATCTGCTATTTCTTCTTTTTTTCATATTTGAAAATGGTTGAAAAGTTTTCTACATGGAAACGATTATGCAAAGAACAATCGCGATTATCTCAAATAATCGCGATTATCTCAAATAATCGCGATTATGGCGATTGCGTAATAATTGTCACAGGCCTACCGGGCACGCGGCTGGTCGCCCTGTGGCGGGGTCTCCCCCCATCTGGGAGGCGTGCCGGCCTCCCCGGCCCCACCGGCCCCGGCGAAGCCGCAGACGGAGCAGGCCAGGCTGCCAGGGGAGTTGGCCAGCGTGCAGCGCGGGCACGGCCAGCGGCGCCGCCCCTCGTCCTCCTCCCTGCCGCCGACGCCGCCGCTGGCGCTGCGGGGGCGGAGCCACGTCCACCGGGCCTCGGCGGGGGGCGGCCTCTGCCGCGGCGTCTCGCAGATGGAGCAGCGGGGGGCGCCGGCGGCGTTCAGGAACGTGCAGCAGACACACGCCCACTGGGTGGCGCTCCGCATCGGCACGGACCCCGAGGAGAAGCTGTGGAGAGAGAGAGAGAGAGAGAGAGAGAGAGAGAGAGAGAGAGAGAGAGAGAGAGAGATTTTATTTAGTTTAATTTCATTCTTTTGTATTTCTTTTTCCAACTTCTACAACTAAAAATACACAAATAAATAAAATAACAAATAAATAATATCACAGCTACAATTCATGTGTAACACAAGAAAGAAAAGGTGGAGGTTGAGAAGCCTTAGCTTATTATACATACGCTTTTTACATTCATAATGTCCCTTTAGCTTTAAAGCACAGCTCAAGACCTATTTATTGACTCTTGCTTTTAGTTCATTTTTAAATCTCTGTGTTGTTATTCACGTCCTCACTGTTTTGCCTGATTCACCGCCTGTTTTGCTTTTATTTTAATGTTGTTTTATGCTTTTGCTTTGCTTTTTTGATTTATTGTTAAATTAGTTGTACTTTTTCTGTAATTGTATTCTTGCTCTGTAAAGCACTTTGAGCTGCATTTCACGTCATGAAAGGTGCTACACAAATAAAGTTTATTTTTATTATTATTATTTATGTTTACACAGTCAAAGAAAACACACACACACACACACACACACACACGAGCACGCACGCACAGACAGACAGACAGACAGACAGACAGACAGACAGACAGACAGACAGACAGACAGACAGACAGACAAAGGAGAGAGAGGTGACGACATCTCACATTCATGGTTTCAACCGGTGAGAACATTGCTGAAAGACGCTATTGTCATATGATGAAAATAAACTATTTTAAACTTTGTTTTAACATTTCTGAAATCTCACTTTTGATGACATTCGCAAAATAGGGAGGCCAGGTAAAAAAAAAAGAAAGGAAGCCAGGGAAATATAAGTGAAAATGAAAAGTGGGACACATCAGCATGTCACAGACTAGTGCTTATTACCGTAGCCGGTGGCAGCTCAAAGACCTTAACCCTTTAAGACCTGAGGCTGAGGCCCATTCTACAAAATGCCTTCTAAATCAGTAGTTTTCAAACTTTTTCGTGCCAAGGACCCCCAGAAGGATATGTATTTGGCCACGGACCCGCCAGAAGAGAAGATTTGTGTTAAAATATTTCAAAATTAATCTTTCAAGATTAAAAATAAATAAAAAATAAATAGCAGATGTACAAGCTCGCAGCGCGGCATGAAGTGACACGCTGTGAGCTTGTATATCTGCTATTGTATATCTGTATTTTTATATCTTGTATATCTGCTATTTTTTTCAAACACTTTCAAGATTTTTCAAAAACAAATTCCAAAATAGCAGATGTGCAAGCTCGCAGCGCGGCACGAAGTGACGCCCTGCGAGCTTGTACATCTGCTATTTTAGAAATATCCAACTATAAAATGACACGGATGCTTTACCCGGTTTTAATGGATTAATGAAACTGCTGAATGTGCCGAGGCTGCACAAAGCTGCATAGCATAAAGTGCGCTTTTGACTGGCCGGCCTCACAGACGCCGAAACGCTGCCCCACACAACAATGGATTATTTACCTCTTTCATGCACTATGCTGGATGTTACCTTCACACTAAATATAGCCTGTAGGCTACTGTATGTAGTGTATTGTTATCTGAGGGGGGGGGGCACTTTATAAATCAGTAAGTAACACAGTAATCCACATCAGATTGCTTTCCTGCATTGTGCATATAAGAACTACGTATATAATGTGTCCAGACCAAATGACCTGAGTGTGTGTGTGCGTGCGTGTGTATGTACATGTGCATGCGTGCATATGCGTGTGTGTGTGTGTGTGTGTGTGTGTGTGTGCGTGTGCGCGCGTGTGTGTACCACCAGGTATTACTATACTCATGGAGGTCAGATGACCTCACAAGGTCAAATTCTCAAGTTCTACTCATTTTCCTGGACGAGAAATGTTGTCATGACGAACAAAGATTTTTAGAGCCAGGTTTACAATTAGGAAAAGAGTTTAGGTAGGCGTCGGGGTTAGGTAACGGTTGTGGTTGCCGTTAGCGTTAGGGGTAAAGGTTTTTATTAGGTACAGGTAAAAATGGCATTTATTGCAGAAAACGCTGTCGTCACAAGTATTACTGTGTGTGTGTGTGTGTGTGTGTGTGTGTGTGTGTGTGTGTGTGTGTGTGTGTGTGTGTGTGTGTGTGTGTGTGTGTGTGTGCACACGCGTGAGTGTGTGTGTGTGTGTGTGTGTGTGTGTGTGTGTGTGTGTGTGTGCGTGCGTGCGTGCGTGCGTGCGTGCGTGCGTGCGTGCGTGCGTGCGTGCGTGCGTGCGTGCGTGCGTGCGTGCGTGCGTGCGTGCGTGCGTGCGTGCGTGCGTGCGTGCGTGCGTGCGTGCGTGCGTGCGTGCGCGTGTGTGTCGTGTGTGTCGGTGAGTTGCAGTTGGCAACTCAGACAGTCTCTAGCTGGGCTGGAAGGGCTGGCATGAAGCCGTACTCATCAGCACCTTCTTAGCTAGTTTACTGCAGTCGGTGCAAACCTTCCCAACCTGGCCAGGTGTTCCTTTGATGCAGGGCTGAGCTATTTTCTTTCCAGAGCTATCTTGGAACAACCTGCCTGTATGCTGCCGCTTGCATTGCCACACTTGAGGTATGGCACTTTTTGACTGTTGCTATGGAGACATTTTATGTTCAGGCTTTCTTCCAAGAACCAGTCAAGAAATCAATACCATTTTAATTAACGAAGCATGCTTGCAAAGTGCGTCTGTCACATCAATGACATCATTCACTCATTTCAAATGAGTGAATCACTTAAGCCCTACTTTGTATGCTACTACGTCGTACGACAAATAGTGGAATGAGCAGATCTACAATCTCATGTGAGCTTGTAGATCTGTTGACACATTTTTGTTACCAAAAGGAGTGTTACCATAATTCAGTTCTGAGTATAGACATGGACCAATGAGGTTCCATTTTACAGTTTGCTTCAATAAATTGATGAAAGGCATTGCTGCTTGCACTTGCAAAGTGTTGCGAGGTGTCTGTGTGTGTGTGTGTGTGTGCGCGTGCGCGCGTGCGTGCGTGCGTGCGTGCGTGCGTGCGTGCGTGCGTGCGTGCGTGCGTGCGTGCGTGTGTGTGTGTGTGTGTGTGTGTGGGGGGGGGGTGTGTGTGGGTGTGTGTGTGGGTGGGGGGAGTGTGCATACAAGCATGTGCTTCATCCTGTAGTTAACCGAGGGCACTACAGTATTTGTGTCTGTGTGTTGTCTGTTGTGTTGGTCACTGTGTGTGTATTTGTCTATGTCTCTCTGAGGAATTGTAAAAATGCTGTAAAAAAAAAAAAAAAACAAGCACAGAGCTTGTAACTCCTTTTGATTGGTCACTGGAGAGAAACCGGAAAGGTGAGACAGAGAGTAGGGCAGTGAAATGATGCAGCAAATGGTCTGGCCGGCCCAGGAATCAAACCGGGGACTCGCCGTCAGACATTAGAGAGCCTATGTGGTATGTGCCCTAACCACTCGGTTATCAGGTCGCCCAGGAGCTTGTAACTCTAAACTAAAGGTAGAGGTCATGACGTCACCACCCACGTACACAGACCTGCATGTGTAGCTAATAGAAGCACTTCCGTATAAGAGGGCACATC
This sequence comes from Gymnoscopelus braueri, assembly GCF_963280865.1. Taxonomy (NCBI): domain Eukaryota; kingdom Metazoa; phylum Chordata; class Actinopteri; order Myctophiformes; family Myctophidae; genus Gymnoscopelus; species Gymnoscopelus braueri. Next base: position 46,431,494 of record NC_137615.1, read on the forward strand.
ACGGGCCTCTCCTAACAATTGTAGTCTGGAGGAACGGAAATATTCAAGAAATGTTAAACGTTAACATATTACATAGTTGTTGGAGTGCCTTGGCCTACTGGCAGTGTGCGCAAAAGGTTTGGTCTTTGAGATTAGCGCCGAATACAGGCAGACAGGCAGACAGACGGAAAAGACAGACAGGCACACAGGGGTGAAAACATAATCTCTCGGCCCACCTTCGGCTGGCAGAGACGCAGTAATGATTAGAGAACTGAGTCCTCTCTGACAATCTCCCCTTTTTGCTGACACAGGACGGATTGCTTGTACCAGACTATAAAGAATACACTTAAAGGCAGTGAGGCAATGATCAGGGATTCCCCAGTGGTTTTAGGTTTCCTGTCAGTGAGTAACCTGACTCCTGCATGGCACCAGAGCAGTTACAGTTGCAGAAAAGGGCAGAGGCAGCGGAAAAGACCCAGAGTATATTACAGGATGCAGGATAGAGTTTATCAGAGAGAGACGCTGTTGTGCGTTAGACACTAGTGATATCGGAACCAGCGCAAGTAATTAAATTTCAATACCGGCGTTGAACCAAACAACGATAATGATCTTACATTTTGGTATGTGTAAAGAGCCGCTCACAGTACACCAAGAACGTTAAGTATAATAATAACTATAAATATGCCATTTAATAAATCACTGTAACTCAAGTGCATGGCAGCTAGTCCACACCACATCAACGTCAGTGGTGAACAATATTGCTGGGATCACTTTCAGAGTGATTTGATGAACGATAGAAAGACTGACAGACAAATTTACAGGGCGTCTTGTTCAACACGTTTACCGAACGTTATGGTTCAATCAGTGAGGATGCTCACATCATTGTTGTTATAGTTATCTATATAGTTATCGTTCTTGGTGTAGATGGGTGCTGGATGCTTTTGTGTGACGCTGTTGTATAATCAAGTAGGGTCTTCATTTACGAAAAAACACAAAAAGGTTATGGAAATCCTCATATGTGCAGCTAATGTCGAAAACGATTGATCTCCTCCATTCAGACTCAGACGCCACATTACCGCCTCAATGCACCTGTAGAGAATGCTCTCTCTATCTCTCTCTCTCTCTGTCTCTCTCTCTCTCTGAATGAGCTATGAAAGGCAGCAGATGTTTGTCAAAACACAGCTGGCCCTGCTTCTTCTTCAAACAGGAGTCAAACTGAGAGATGCCTACACTGTGAAAATCCTGTGCTAATTGCCGTCCCTATTTTTGGCATGTCATTATAGGCAGAAGTTCTCAAAACTAGCCTCGGCCTATATTATGCTATCATTTATACTCCACCGTACACCGGTGTCATGCTGCAACGGAGTCACGATGCGACTCACTGTGAGCTTGCACATCGGCTATTTTCGCCGTGCAACACCCTTGTACGGCAGAGTATAGATTGGACTTCGTGTTTAACCCATTAAAACCGGGAAAGCATCTGTGTCAGACTCATTTTAGATTTTAGCTATATATAAAGCAACATACGTTTTTCAGAAAACACTTAGTAAAATGTGAAATAGTGAAAATGTGTGCAAATCTTTGAATACATATTTTTAAAGCAAACATTTGTAACTCAAATCTTTGCTTCTGAGGATTCTACACATGTTTTCTAAATCCTTTTTTGATCAGTGGTTCTTAAACTTTTTCATGTCAACTTTTTTGTTCCAGGGACCCCCAGAAGCAAAGATTTGAGTTACAAATGTTCGCTTTAAGAACATATATAATATATATTCAAAGATTTTCACAATTTTTCAAAAACAGCAGATCTATAAGCTCAGAGTGCCGCGCTCGGTGCCACGTGCCGCGCTATGAGCTTGTAGATCTGCTATTTTTGAATAGCCAAAGTATAAAATAATGGTTAAAGTGGTTAAAATCTAAAATGGCAGATGCTTTCCCGGTCTTAATGGGTTAAACTGACTGGGTGTGCGGAAGTCCTTTTTCAACCAGAATTTGAATCCTAAAAAGTAACAGTTTTGGACATAATGGAGTTTCCACCCGACAGAGACGATATTATGCTGAGGTGGCACGTTCGAGGACATAGATGAATGGGACAAATATATTGCTGGGGGACACTCTGGGAGACGGGGATGTCCCTACTAGGAACACATGTTGTGCCAGAAATAGATTGCTATACACGGAAATGAATTACAAAATCTTTAATCCATTCCTGCTACTTTGCAATGATTGTAATCACACAGACAGAAACTCAGACACTTTTGGGGCGCTCTCCTATCAGGGTTATTATTTTAGTTAACTGAACCTAAGACTAAATCTAAAACTAACAGAAGAAACATTATGTGAAAATGTATAGAACATTTTTGTGATCAACTTGATTTTTTTTTTACATTTTAGATTTTTTAGGGAATATTTTGGATTTTCTTTGGAAAATGTTAGAATGTTGTTGGGAAATGTTTGAAAATGTTTTTGAACATTTTTGAACATCTTTGCCTATAATAGCAATATAGGGACGTCAGGTTGAAAGTGGTTGATCTATGTATCATGTACATGTATACACAGCATATGCAGACATAGAGAGTACTGCACATGTGCTCTTCCTTGTTTATCAAGAGGTCCAAGTGTACAAGATGTCACTACAGAAGTACAACTACAGTACTCTCAACTCACAGCTTGTTAGAACATCATGTCCTCATCTATTCCTATATTCATATCCTATATTGATCACTTCTGTATCAATTATTACTCACATATCTTCCAGTCACAGTGATATGGCTTGTGCAAAGAGGTATTATATTCTTTCTGTGTGTTTAGCAATCTTCAGATCATGTCATGTGATACTGTCTTGGTGTCATCTCGTTCTCAGATGCTTGCTTATAGCAGTGGTTCTCAAAGTGGGGTCTGAGGACCCCCAGGGGTCCTTGGGAGCAAATAACTTTATATAGCATCAAAATCAGTTTAATCACTGTAACCCTATATACAGCTATTGTAGGTATAAGCTATTTTCAAAACATCTTCCTTGACACGAAAATGTTTGAGAACCACTGGCTTAGAGAGAACAAAAGCTAGATTTATATTTAGTTGTGCACCGAGGTCGCCCACCAAAGATCGCAGATCTACAACTCACAACGCATTGCAGCACAAACGCAATGCACTTCACTTTCAAATACAACAGTGGTAGCAAAATGCACCAAAGTAGCAAAAATATAGTGACCTAACCTCCCACCTAACCTCCCACACATACACAGTGGTGGAAAAAGTACTCAAATTTAGTAAAAGTATCAATACTGCAATGTAGAAATACTCTGTTACAAGTAAAAGTCCTGAATTAAAAATGTACTTGAGTAAAAGTACAAAGGCATTGGTATCAAAATGTACCAAAAGTAGAAAGTACTCAAGTTTTCAAATGTATAAAAATCTTTTGAAAATAGCAGATCTACAATTAAGCTCACAATGTGTCACATTGCGACGCATTGTGAGCTTGTAGATCGTCTATTTGGCCGAAATGTATATAGGGTTGAAGTGGTTAATGTATCTACAAAGTAACTAGTAACTAAAGTTTTCAAATAATTGTAGTGGAGTAAAAGTATAATATTTGCCTCTGAATAGTGGAGTAGAAGTAAAAGTACTCCAGTAAAGTAAAAATACCTCAAAGTTGTAGTTAAGTGCAGTACTTGAGTAAATGTACTTTGTTACTTTATACCACTGCACATACAGTACGCATTTAAAAACCCCACTCATCCACATAACCCCCCCCCCCCCGCGCGCCCACACGCATGTTGCAACTAACACATGCCTACATAGTGTCTGCTAACTGCACACACGCACACCCACACGCACACAGTAGTACCATAGAATTGATTGTGATATTCCTCCCAATGTGGCTTGTCACACACACATGCACACACATGCATGCACACATGCACACACTCAGGCGCACACAGGAGTGCAGCGGTGGCAGCGGTTAGAGAGGCGTGTTAGTGACTGAAAAGTTCCCGGTTCGATCCCCTCCCCCCAACACCGCGGAAGTGCCCTTGAGCAAGGCATTGAACCCCAAACTGCTCCAGTGGAGCTGGTCAATGGTCAACAGAGTACAAGACTGTGGTTGCACTGGGCAGTTCCAAGGTGTTAATGTGTGCGTGCGTGCGTGCGTGCGTGCGTGCGTGCGTGCGTGCGTGCGTGCGTGCGTGCGTGCGTGCGTGAGTGAGTGCAGGGCGTTGCTGGAAAAAGTGCACTCGTGCTCTCAGTATACCATTACCTGTCCTGGGTAAATAAAGGTTAGGAAAAACAACAACACGCAGACACATACACACAAGCACACACTCTAAACATCAAAGGCCTGGGAGAACAGAAAGGTCTTAAGCGTTTAAAGGTAGGGTACGTGATATTTTTTGGTTAAAACAAAAGTTTTTTTGTTGAAGGGTTAAAGCACTATATTCTGATAGTACTCATGACTATAGAGTGTTTGTTCAGGAGTCTCCCTGTCTCTCCAGCTCTTTAATAAACAGTAAATACATTTTCATGTAGGTGACAAAATCTCAGCCAATCAGGAGAGAGTACCCTTTTATAGTGTTCCAGTTCCAATTGTGTCTGCTCATTTCTAGGTGCCATCACTTCTAATTCCACTTGTTTAATCTGTTCCCTGACTGAGTTCTCTATCCTGATTGGATAAAAGTGCTATGCTGACCTGAAAATGCATTTTCTGTTGAATATAGAGCTTGAGAGACATGGAGACTCATGTTACTGAACAAACACTCTATAGCAATGAGTACTATCAGAATGTAGAGCTATTTAACACTTGTTTTTACCAAAGAAAATCACTTACCCTACCTTTAATTTTAAACGAGGACACAGTTAACACAGATGTCAGGTCATTATGTCATTTGTTCCAAAGAGTACAGTAGGTTCACAGAGACCAAAAGCACCCTCACCAGACCTAGATTTGACTTTAGGTTATGCTAGGAGGCCTCTATAGGCCTCATGTGATGGAGCTAGACCGGTGATTCCTAGCCTTTTATTTAATTCAAGGACCCCCAGTTTGTTTGGCTTCAGTGTCCCTTCCCGCACAGGAGAACCGTGTTCAAATCCCAGGAGCTACATTGGTGCCGCAACCAGAGGTGGAAAACGTAGTGCATTTATTTTACTTAGGTAAAAGTATCAATACCACAGTGTAGAAGTACTCTGTTACAAGTAAAAGACCTGTGTTCAAAATGTTACCTGAGTAAAAGTACAAAAGTATTGGCATCAAACTATACTTAAAGTACCAAAAGGAAAAGTACTCAAATGTTTGAAAATAGCAGATCTACAAGCTCACAACGCGTCGTGATGCGACGCGTTGTGAGCTTGTAGATCGTCTATTTTCAAATAGCCTATGTATAAAATAGGGCTGAAGTGGTTAATGTGTGTTTTATAATATAATAATTTATATCTGCAAAGTAACTTTTTTTTTCAAATAATTGTAGTGGAGTAAAAGAATGGAGAATAATATTTGCCTCTGAGATGTAGTGGAGTAAAAGTATTGAAAATGGGAAATACTCCCAGTAAAGTAAAAATCACACCCAGTGTGAAGTGGGCGGTGTGGTCACAGTGGTCATCACAGTGATGGAAGAAGTGATGGAAGAAGTGATGGAAGAAACCATAACTTTAAAAAAACAAAATTATGTTTTTTTTAAAGTTATGGTCCTATTTATAGGGCTATGCACATGTGTCATGTTTCCCTAGCCAATCACAGTCCTGAATAGACTGTGATTGGCCAATCACGGTGCAGGGTTAGGGGGGTACATTTGTGGCCAATCACAGCGCAGGATTTGGTGTGCAAATATCCAAACCTCACATATAGGGGCGGTTTCACCGCCCAAAAATTCCTCAAAAGTGTACTTAAGTGCAGTACTTGAGTAAATGTACTTGGATACACCACTTTACGTCAAAGAGGGGTGAGTGAAGCAGAGTGACTCAGAGCCTCTGCCTGAAGACCAAAAAGGCCTAATATCTCCCCTGGCCAAGGGGGATTCCCTCTTAGGCTAGTGGTTAATATGTTCGGCTTTAGCATCCCTCTCTGTGGGTTCAAATTGTGGGCCGTTACACGAGCACACATGCATGCTTTAACTGTACCTTCGCTCTCTGTGTCTGACGGGGGGTCGGGCCAGCTGTCGGGGTATGAAGGTGCTCTGGCTGCTCCTCAGACAGCCCATGACGGGCGAGGGCGGGTGCGAGGGGCCGCGGGGCGCCGCCGGTTCGAACTCCGCCTCATCCACCAGGGAGGAAGTGGAGCTTCCCATGGTGCCGATGGCACGGCGTGATCGAGCGGGGCCTGAAAAGGCTGCGAAAGAGAGAGGGAGAGTTACATTGAGGTGAGGTAGTACTGACACCGGTACAGGGATCGGATTCTGAAACATATATCCGTACACGGTAAAATCATCAGTGTTCATTTTACCAAATGTTTTACCATTTATTTTTTTAAAGGTAGGGTAAGTGATTTACTTTGGTTAAAATATGAGTTAAATAGCTCTATATTCTGATAGTACTCATTGCTATAGAGTGTTTGTTCAGTATAAGGAGTCTCCCATATGTCTCTCCAGCGCTTTAATAAACAGAAAATGCATTTTCAGTGCTCTCTCCTGATTGGCTTAAATGTTGTCACCTTCCTGAAAATGTACTATATTCTGTTTACTAAAGAGCTGGAGAAACCCCTGTGACTGAACAAACGCTCTTTAGTAATGATTACTATCAGAATATATAGTAGTACCTTTTTAACAAAAACAAAAACAGTACCAAAAAATATCACTTACCCTACCTTTAAATTTGACTGTGTAGTGAAATTACATTCCAAGAGCCATGTCAGAAATCAAATGCTAATGTATGATTCTCCATACTTTCACCACATCTCTCAATTAGTAATTAAGTAAGTAAGTAAGTAAGTAAGTAAGTAGCCTTGGGAACTGACTCATGATGTGGCCCAAAGGTCAGGTGCCTATCTCCTGTTTCTGTAGCATGAGGCGGCTTGATGTACAAGTTCATCCCCTGGACATGACGATAGTATGTCACAGGGACCTGACCCATCCATTGATGCTGAGTGCCAAGCAGGGAGGCAATGGGTTTTATATTTTTTATAGTCTTTGGTACGACTTGGACCGGGGATTGAACCCCGACCTCCCAATCTCAGGGCACAACACTCTAAAACCACAAGACCACTGAGCCGGTCTCTCAATTAAGGAAATTAATCCATATCACAATCAATGTGTCCGGTGACCCCAAACTAATGTTATTCCGTAAAATGCTTCTGATGTGTAATCTGCATTGGAGGATCAATTATACCGTAACATTTTTTATCTTGGTAAACATCCTCAGTGAAAAAGATAAAGCGGTTTATGGAAATGTGAGAGGCACATATTTGCACGTGACATTGCCACCAAGGTTGCCGTTTCAATGATCAAGTGCTGCATCTGTATTGGTGGGAGGGGAGGGGGCTCTCACTGCAGTTTTGACCTTGAGTAAGGAAAGGACCCAAATTCACTCTATTAATGCAAGGTAGCCTACACACACCAGCTTTGAGATGTCACTCCCACTGTAAAAACCATGTGTTCCTTTAACTCGGAGAGAGGGTACAAAAGGAACCAAATGGACCCCTTCGTACACTCTCGGTCAGTTAAAGTGACACTGAGGATTTGGCTGTGCAATAAGCCCCAGATCAGACCGCTCACAACACAAACCTAATGTGAATTATAGCCTATCACTTCAACAATTATGCATCACTTGCTTTAGTGAGTGTTTAAGCAAGTTTAATACAGAATAATATGTATAAAATAGGCTGGATATTTCCATGTGGCAGCGTGTCTTTAGTGTACCATCATCATCCGCCTGTAACTAACCGACATCAATGCAGATGCAGCCGGCGGTGCTGATGATACAATAAGTTTCAAATACACACTTCAGTAAAGTACAGTAAAGCCTGCATGTGTGATTACATTACACCAGTGTTGTAAAGTAACTGAGTACATTTACTCAAGTACTACTTAAGTACAATGTTGAGGTATTTTTTACTTTACTGGAGTATTTCCAATTTCCAGTACCTTTACCTCTACTCCACTACATCTCAAAGGAAACATATTGTACTTTTACTCCACTACAATTATTTGAAAACTTGAGTTACTTTGTAGATTTTGATTATTATTACAAAAGACACAAACCAACACTTCAGCCATATATTCGGCCATTTGAAAATAGCAGATCTACAAGCTCACAATTGAAAATAGCAGATCTACAAGCTCACAATGCATCACAGCAGATCTACTATTTTCAAAAGATTTTGTATACAATTTGAACCTGTGAAAAGGCAAGGGACATTCTGCACAATGAGTACTTTTACTTTTAGTACTTCAAGTACATTTTGATGCCAATACTTTTGTACTTTTACTCAAGTAACATTTTGAACACAGGCCTTTTACTAGGTATTTCATATTATGGTATTGCTACTTTTACTTAAGTAAAATCTCTGAGTACTTCTTCCACCCCTGCCTTCATGTGCGATTACATTACACCGATGGTCGCTCACATGGCTGCACTACAGTCAAGGACTATATAAAACAGTGTCTCAGATGGTTCACTTACCCCCCGATCGCGGCTATAATAATACCCTTTCAACGAGGAAGTATAATGTCTCGGCAGTCCATATAATATGTAGGCTATAGATCATAGAGTTACATATAAAAACGTGCTATAGATGCATTACTTGAAGCGCCTGATGTGCACCGTCACCGCTGGTCCATTCTTCTGCTGCTGCTGCCCTTAGAATAAAGCCTTAGAATTTAGGACGGTTTTAATATTTCACCGGATGGAAAAATGTTTTAGTTGCTCCACTGCGCCCCCTACAGATAGGGTAGATGGGATTTTCTATTGACAAGATCTGTAGGGGGCGCAGTGGAGCAACTAAAAATGGCCAAAAAGTGTATTTTAGACGTGAGGTGGGGGGCTCAGAGTGTTCCCACTAAGGAAATTAGGCTTTCAATATCTTAAATCCGTCTTCGTTTTGATGAGTAGCGAAAGTGTATTGTTTATTTTTTACTAAAGACGAGAGGCTGTGGCCGCTGCGCTATCGCGGGTGTGCGGGCAGCGGCTCGAAAGTACCATAGCGTTAAGGAGAACCCCTTCTAACGCTATGGACCAGAGCTATGCCGTCTCATAAGGACCAATACGAACGGGTGCCGGGGGGGGGGTAAATAAATGTTAGTTTATTTCGCATCGGAACGGGCCAACCTGAAACGACCTCTATTCTTCATGCCAAAGCAGAGACAGACAGGCTAGTGTCACTATGACGCCGGGATCGGATTCCCTCTTTGCGGTCGGTCGCTGCTGCTGGTCAAACGTGTTGGTGGAGATTGGTTTGGTGTGTGTGTGTGTGTGTGTGTGTGTGTGTGTGTGTGTGTGTGTGTGTGTGTGTGTGTGTGTGTGTGTGTGTGTGTGTGTGTGTGGGAGCCGGAGGGGGACGTTTACACCATATTTGTTAAACCTGTGATGATGTCTTGAGGGGTTTACTTTACACAAAACCCCATTGGAACATCACACAGGTTTTAAAAAATAGACTGGGCGCACCAGTCACTTGCAGTGGTTGGCTACTACTGGGAAGTGTGCATTTACTCAAGTAGAGTACATTTTTAGGTACAGCCTACTGTGTCAAAGTATAGGCTACTTGACTTCAGCATTACAATTTCTGCTACTTTACAATTTTAGACTGAGGAATATTTTTATTCCACTACATTTGTTTGACATATTTAGCATACTTGATTCAGATTATACAAATATAAATACATAAATAATGGTAGGCCTATATAAATAAGACTTTATTGGGGGGAATACCCAGTAGTACCTGTAGTTACTCTGTGTGTGTGTGTGTGTGTGTGTGTGTGTGTGTGTGTGTGTGTGTATATATGTATATGTATATATATATATATATATATATATATATATATATATATATATAGCTTTGTCATGCGAACACAATTGGCCTGTGTTCAAGGGAGGGAAGCCAGGCGAGGAGGGTGATATTGGTCATTGCATGTACAGTACATACTCCTACAGGCTGGGGGCGGCACCTGTCAGCAGGGAGTGTTGGATGGGAGGAGTGGCACGAAGGCTCTACGTCCTCCTGGTGGGGGCTCCTCGAATCCTCACTGGCAGGTGAGTCAGTAGGATATAACAGCAGTGACAACACAGAAATGTGTGTGGGGAGGAATCAATTGGCATACCGACTAAATTGGGGAGAAAAAGGGAGTAAGAAAAAATTGGCTACTCTAAATTAAAGACGCTCGCCCCTGGTCAAATCCGGCGACCCGAATCCTAACCCTCCGTCGCCACCATAAACGTAACCTCAGTAAAACTATGCCTGAACCTAACATTATTCCTAAACCTAACCTCAGTAAAACTATGCCTAAATCTAACCTTATTCCTAAACGTAACCTCAGTAAAACTATGCCTACCTAAATCTAACCTTATTCCTAAATGTAACCTAAACTATGCCTAAATCTAACCTTATTCCTAAACGTAAACTCAGTAAAACTATGCCTAAACCTAACCTTATTCCTAAACGTAAACTCAGTAAAACTATGCCTAAACCTAACCTTATTCCTAAACGTAAACTCAGTAAAACTATGCCTAAACCTAACCTTATTCCTAAACGTAACCTCAGTAAAACTATGCCTAAACCTAACCTTATTCCTAAACGTAACGTAAGTAAAACTATGCCTAACCCTAGAATTATTCCTAACCGTAACCTCATAAAACAAAATTTCATTTATTTCACGGTCCGCGAAATAAATGGGGGGAGAGTGTGTTTTGGGGCGAGCGTTCCGGTTACCTAAAGGCCTACTGTCCCTCCCACAAAATGGTAAATGGACTGTATTTATATAGCACGTTTCCACTATTAATACAGACAACAAAGATAATTAATAGTGGATTAAACTAATGAGATAATAAACCGTTTATTGGTTGATTTAAAATAATTTACATATGTGAATATTAATTAAAAGTAAAAAAACATAACTTTCACAATCTCCGTCATACATTTAATTCATGCAATAAAAAAATACACATTAAAAGACCCATTGCATCCATATTCTGGGACAGAAATTTGGCACAAGTAGCAGATCTACAAGCACACAACGCAACGCATTGTGGGTTTATAGATTTTTGGTGAAATTATTCAGTGAGCGAAAACAAAAGGGGACTAGTTAGTATAGAGCCCTTGGGAATCTGGTCAACCAAGTATAGGGTTTAAGTGGTTGAAGCAAGCTTTGAATCTAATAATAGTCTGAAAATTACAGACACTTAATAGTTAGAGTTGATTACAGCTGAGAGGAGAAAAACAAAAGCGTATAAATCAACATATCTTCTCTGTCGGGTGGAAACCTCATAATGTCCAAAAGATTCAAATTCTAAAGTAGCAAAAGCAGCAGATCTACAAGCTCAAAACGCGTCGCTTCACGCCGCGTTTACTACGCTTCACTACGCTGTAGTATGATCAAGTAGGGCGTTAATTTACGAAAAAACACAAAAAGTTTAAATATGGAGATAAGAGGTTTCTGCCCGACAACAACGATAGTCATTTATTCCTCCTGTAGGAGAAGATGCACTCGGGGTGTCACAGACAGACAGGGCTCCACTCCCCTGTCTCCTTGTGAGTGTTTTGCTGGGGGACAGAGGCAGCGGCGGCATCCCCTGAGAGCGCTGGGAAGAGTGCGCTTTATCACAGTGTCGACAACAACCACCAAAACCCAAGGTCATTTTCTCCAGACTTCCTCCCCGGAAATGTAGGTCGACTTGATGTTGAGGTCTTCATCGACCAAAACGAGGTCTGTGAAGAAGGGTAGATGTTTTGTTTGTATACTCACCGCAAAACTCTGACTGTCAACTTAAATCAGGAATGAACACAGAAAACCGAACATACTGCTGGTAAAAGAGTCACACAGTAAAATCCTCAGTGTTAACTTATCCATTTGTTACTAGGTCTGTCACAATATATTACATAATTGCATTATCGTTAGAAACGTTTCCATTCATCTGTATTAAAACTGGATGAAATGAACAGAAATGTAATATTTCCATCATTATTATGTTTCCCACTCTCTGTAAACCACTTGATGTCCCTATTTAGTAGCCTGGCATTGCCAGACTGATCACGTGGATTCACTCACACGTTCCTCCACGGTATCAGTCTGGACTTCGGCCCATAGGCAGAGAGTATGACAAATCAGAAAATGACCGGGCCAATCAGTGACTGCGTTTCAACTGCTGTCCGTACAACAGCGAAAAGCAGCCCCTGCTTCCCCCCGGGGAAAAACATTAAAGAAAATGTCCAAACTTTATTGTTATTGTTAGCAATTTTTCAAAATCTTTGAAACATTTTTAAGTACATGGCCTGTTTTGGCCATTAGTAAATTATTAATTTTGATTATTGGTACCGCTCACTTAGTTCACACAGTTATTTATAGTACATCTGCCTTTTTTGCTTACACGGCCTACAAGGCAAACAGAAATGCAATTTTTATTTATACATTCCGATGTTCAATGCCAAAAGGACAATTACATCATTATTCACAAGTATTTGTGTGACAATTAATCGGCAAATAAAATTATAATCCTTTGACGAGTGTCTATACAAACACCCGTGTTCGGGGGAGGGAAGCTGAGAGTATACAAACGGAACCAAAAATGTAGGGGTCCATTTTGATATAAACACTGAGGATTTTTACAGTGTAGGTTGGGGTCCCAGAGATGAAGAATGATATCTAATGGGGGTCTGTAGCCTAATGCACATCAAACTGGGGTTCCCTGAAATGAAAAAGGTTGAGAATCCCTGTAGTGAATGATCACCTGCGTCTGTGCCGTAATCGAGGGTTCCCTTCCGGTCGCTGATGCCCAGTAGCTGAGCAGGGTGAAGCGAGGCTGCTTCCAGAGCATACTGTATACTGCAGCCTGTCAGTGCGAGCACACACACACACACACACACACACACACACACACACACACACACACACACACACACACACACACACACACACACACACACACACACACACACACACACACACACACACACACACACACACACACACACACACACACACACACATCTTGTGTACTGGTATATAACATTTTCGCACGCACATGTACGCAGTACACACGATATAAGATATAAAAAACATCTGTTGACGCTATATACAAACTATTAGTTCTGTGTCATTCCCGACGGAAAGAGGTAATTGCAACGATGCCCGAACTACAATAAAGAAAAGATGGTGATGCGTCTCTGGTCCAATCCACGTTAAAGTGATTTCCACCGGGGTTCAGCTCAAAACCCTGGCCCTTGCCGCTGGGACACACAGAGGGACAGTGGAGGGGGCGCTGATTTTGGTACACATGATGATAACCTATTCCATCCAGCCATGGCTTGCCAACTCGTACACCACACTTGCCGGCGTGCATGACTCATGCACTCAGTCAGGTGATTTAAAAAGTCATGCATTTTGTTGCAAAACCTTGTACATACACAGGACATTGAGTTAACCAAAATGAGCGCAGCGGAGCCCACCTGCAGTGGAACTTGTGTACACGCATCAAAGTAGGGAGACAGACCACCTCCGACCACTGCAGATATACCAGTTATATTGTAATAACATACTCTACCTGTCTACCATACAGATTGGTTAAAATAAGATTGTATTCTGATGGTAGCTTAAGTGATTCCGTTGGGGATTTTTCACGTATTTGTTTTAGACAGAAGACGAAGTGTTGAGAGACAAGAAAGGGTGAGACAAGACATGCCACGAACCACAGTTGAATGATTCTCAACGAGCATGTGGTCAGTGCACTAGATTTGAAGTCTATTGCAGTCATTAAGTCTAAAAAAAAAATTTCCTGCCTATTTATTTGAAATTCATTCAAATAAGTCTTGAATTGTAGCTTAACAACCAATATGCTATAATGCCATTATCTTTGTCTACCCTTTTGTGTCTCTCTTCACTGATAGATGAAGATAAGATAATGCCTGATTTATACTTGGTTGTGCGCCAGTGTTGCACCATGCTGGGCAAGACCTGCTACTCAGAGTATCTAAGCGGAAGTACCACACAAGGAAGTTACATTGATGTTTTGCAGATCTGTTTTATGTTTTACATTCGCCGGGCATGAAACCAGTGTTGTGATTGGTTGAAAAGGACAGCTTTCAGGGGAAGTACATTCAACGGAAGTCCCGCCCTATTAACACAGTCACACTTTCTGCCTTAATAGGTTGTTGCCAGGCTTTTCTCCTCGTGAGATGAGAAAAGGCTGGGAGGGAGGTTAGTGTCGCACACCGAAAATAGCCAATCTACATCTGCAAGCTCACAAAGTGTCGCAATGGGACGCTATTCTTGGCTAGCTATTTGCAGTGCGTGACACAGTGTGAAGCCAAGGATAAATCTGGTATAATACACTCATTATGGAACCAAAAGTATTCATTCGTATGGATTTCTCTGAGAACATTTTGTGATTGATTGATTGATTGAATACTTTATTAGTCAGACATTTAGGCTAAAAGGATGACACAAAAAAAGTCCAGGGGACTCGTTTCCATTGTGGTCCTATGTATTCAATTCAACAACATGGCATAAAAATTACACAATAATACATATCATGGAACAAATACAAAACACTATATTGTAGGACTCACCTGAAGCTTGTTTGAAGTGTCTTACACACATATCCATGGTGGCTATACTTCCGCTGAGCGTCGTGGTACCTAAAATGGGACACCATGTTCAGCATCCAGATAAAGTACTGCTCAGTATAACTATAAACCCACTGAATGAAACAATACAGTCTCCTGTATCCATTTCATTTGGTAACCGAGCTGGTGAGATTACAGTCAGTGGTGCCTGTACAACAATCGTTTTAGGATAATAAAATTTAAAAAAACGTATAATTTCTCCTTAAACTAGTAACTTCTGTAAGAGCTGTCAGAAAACACACATCTTTGACAGGCTTTTTCCTCAGCTTCTTGATTTTGAGGTTTAACAACATTCAAATAAGTATATTATTCTTCAACTATGTTCATATTTCAATGTTTTCAATGTCATGACATCATCTGAAAGCTTAAAATCTACACTTTAATATTCTATCAATTATGCTAATTGCTAATAGTTATCTTTAGGCTAACCGTAATGGCGCTTCAGATACCCAGCCACCAACCAACACAGTGACAAATGTCCAATGGTGAAAGAAAACTAATTAAACACTCGATGGTGACAGTTTTGGGACCTGCTACGTAGGCGTGGAGCCCCTGTATCTCCAGGACCTGCTGTCCCAGTGTGTGACGTCCAGGTGGAAGACCCATGGCTGTGATGGCATCTGTCACCAACACCAGACCTGAAGCACAAAACCCCAAAACTCACATTTATTCATGTACTAACAGTAAAATCCTTAGTTATCCATTTGTCCCTTGTTTCCCTGAGTCAAGCTGAGAAAAAAGCTCACAAAACGCGTCGCGTGGCGATGCGTTGTGAGCTTGTACATCGGCTATTTTAACACCAGAGCAACACCAGCACTTTAGTTGTTCTTTTTTTCTTGGACAATCGTTATGTACTCATTATTTTTCTCCCAATAAAGTTGTTACGCCAATTCCTGATTCCCTGTGTATTTCAGTCCCTTGTCCCTGCTAGTCCTACAGTTGGCCCTGAGCACAGACAACCACATATCTCCTCCAGTATGCGTGACATAAAGGCTTCTTCTTATCACCTGCACTCAGTAAAGTCCTTTACTAAGTTTATTTGCCCGGCCGAGCAATACGACGGATGCGTTTCAGCACCCGGCCTTCATCATCAGTGTACGCTGTTGAAGGCTGAAACGTGTCCGTCGTGTTGCTCGGCTAAATAATTTTGGTTACGTTTTGTACACTCTCAGGAGTTAGAAATGAATAAATCCAACAGTTACCGGTAGTGTGATTTTACATTCCGATATAAAGCCACGCATCAGTTTTCAAGCAGCGCTCCACGTAGCTATACGTTTACTAGGGTAACATCGAGGCCACATCTGTTTCAGTTCATTCCAAAGGTGGGAGTTCAGAATAGAGTAAAAAAATATATACTGACCACTAGGGTGCGCTCTGTGGGCGATGCGCAGCGCGGCGGGGTTGGTGTGGATTCCGTCTGCGATCATGCCGTAGTACACCGTCCTGCCAGCAGGGATCTGGTCGCTGGTCAGCAGACCCACTATACCTGGGTCACGATGATGGAACTGCATGACGACACCATGACAGACAAAAACCAATAACGTATCATAAGAAGTCCACCGCTACCTCCCCCTGTTGAAAAAATCAAACCTTGACATCTCCAATTTTAACAATTTCAGACCAATTTCGAAATTACCCTTTCTCTCCAAAGCACTAGAGAAAGTGGTTTATTCTCAACTTTTAACTTTTTTAAACGACAACTCACTTTTTGAAATGTTTCAGTCTGGTTTTAGAACACACCACAGTACAGAGACTGCACTTCTGAAGGTTTTAAGTGACATCAGGATGAACACAGATGCTGGCTCCTGTACTGTGTTGATGTTACTTGACCTTTCCGCTGCCTTCGACACGATAGACCACAATATTCTACTGGACAGACTAGAAAACTGGGTGGGTCTGACTGGGTCTGCACTGGACTGGTTTAGGTCCTACCTGAGCGACAGAACCTTCACGGTCTCAGTTGGCGATGCGTCCTCTAGCCATGCAGATGTCACTTGTGGCGTCCCCCAAGGGTCAATCCTTGGTCCGTTATTATTTTGTATTTATCTTCTTCCTTTAGGCCTAGTCATTCGCAATTTTAATGTCTCCTTCCATTTTTATGCTGACGACACACAAATTTATTTTTCCTTAGACCCATCAGACCCTGCCACAGTTTCTCCGGTTTCTCTTGTCTCCCCTTTGATTGCCTGTCTTTCTGCCATAAAATCCTGGATGTCAAATAACTATCTTATGCTAAACAATGACAAAACAGAAATTATTGTGTTTGGACCAAAAACCCGTAGAGACATGGTAACCCAGCTATTACACACACAGGGGTTACAGTGCACCCATGAAGCAAGGAACCTGGGAGTCCTATTTGACTCAGACCTAAACTTCACAAAGCATTTTTCCAACATTGCAAAAACAGCCATTTTCCAAATTAGGAATATTTCAAAAATCAGATCTTTCATCTCATTTAGCGACGCACAAACCATTATTCATGCCTTTGTCACTAACCACTTGGACTACTGTAATTCACTTTTTTCTGGACTCCCCAAAAAATCAATCAATCGCCTTCAACTAATTCAGAACACAGCAGCTAGAGTTCTTACAAGAACCAGGAGGTATGACCACATCACCCCTGTTCTTGCTTCACTGCACTGGCTACCAGTGGCGTTTAGAATTGATTTTAAAATTTCATTGTTTGTTTTTAAAGCACTGAACGGACTTGCTCCTATTTATATTTTTGACCTCCTGTCTCCCCACAAACCCACCTGCAATCTTAGATCAGCACACAAACTTTTACTTGTCCCCCCCCAGACAAACCTTGTGACAGAAGGTGACAGGGCGTTCGCTGCTAGGGCTCCATTTCTGTGGAACCAACTCCCCCTGCAAATTAGACAGGCCACTTCGGTGTCCACTTTTAAAAACCTTTTAAAAACTCATTACTTTAGAATGGCCTTTAGCTAGAAGGAATAGTCAGCTATTTCTCTGCTTTCACTCTTATTTTTGGTCTTATTATTTTTGTATGGTTCCTTTGTTTTTACATTTTACATTATTGAATTGCCTTTATATTCCCTGTGTATGTATTGTATTTGTATTGTTAAGCACTTTGTAAACCTGTTTTTGAAAAGTGCTATATAAATAAAGTTTATTATTATTATTACCTCAAAACAAATCTGACATCCAGCTACTATAGCAGCGATTCTCAAATGTTTCATTTCAAGCACCCCCCCCCAAATTCAAAAGTAGCAGATCGACAAGCTCAAAATGTGTCGCTTCTCACAACTTTTCGGGCTTACGGATCCTCAACTTTTTTGTTGCCTTTATTGATAGTACCAGTGGGAATTGACAGGAAACAGGGAGAGAGAGACAGGTCGGGATTCGAACCTGCGACACACTGTCAGACTGCATAAGAGCCTATGTGGTATGCACCTGGACCGCTAGGCAAGCGGGCGCCGGCGGCTCTGCTACTTTCGATGCTTTTGTGCGACGCTGTAGTGTGATCAAGTAGGCCGTTTAGTTACGAAAAAACACAAAAAGTTAGAATATGGACATAAGAGGTTTCTGCCGGACAACAGCGATATGCATCAGGCCACGGACCCCGATATAATCGGTCGGGCTCTACTCTACATTAATTCGATTTTATTTCAGACACACAGCACACAGGAGGACTAGATGGGACTCACGGCATTCATGGCGTTGAAGAGATGTGTGATGGAGGAGGCTCCATTCTTAACAGCATCCTCAGCTTGGGACAGGTTGGCCACCGAGTGTCCTACACAGTGGTGGGAAAAGTACTCAAAAGTTTTACTTAAGTAAAAGTATCGATACTGCAATGTAGAAGTACTCTGTTACAAGCAAAAGTCTGGAATTAAAAATGTACTTGATTAAAAGTACAAAAGTATTGGTATCAAAATGTAGAAAGAAAATAATCGATAGTTGCAGCCCTAGATTAAAGCTTAAGCTTTTACATATAAACCTACATATAAACACATAATTATGGGCTGACATCCATGGAGGTGCTAGTATCTTATGTAGATTGATTGATTGAATACTTTATTTAGAAGTTTGCAGAAAAAAGCACATGAAAGTACAGTTCAAATACAACTAAAATAGGATATATATTTTTTTTAAAGCCTATGGCTTGTTTCAATTGGGGTCCTTCTGTACTCAATTCATAGTGACATCAAATGACAGACAGATATACACTACTATGCAGAACATCAACAGTTTAAAAATAAAAACAAGAAAAACATGAAATATGTACAGTAAAAAGTTCGAGGGTGGGGGGGAGCTAGGTTATGACTTTTACAGGGGCCAGTTTGGAATTGCAGCCACATGAAGGTACTCTTTCCACATTTTTGTTGCATAGCAGGAGAACGAATTCAACCCCTTGTTTGTGCCAAATCTGGGCTGGACGTGATCAGTGGAGCTGCCTCTGGTGTTGTGATTGTGGACTTCATTTACGTTTTTGAAGTATTTTGACAGGTACATGGGTGGTGTATCTTGTAGACCAGGCCCATTGCAAGTTGCTGTACTCTCTCCTCTACCCTGAGCCATCCGACCCTAGCAAAATGAGCAGGGGTTAGATGAGTTGTATGTTTAAGGCCGAGGAGTAGCCTTACCAGTTTGTTTTGGGATGTCTGGAGCCGTGTTTTTAAGGCCTTAGTTGTGGTACCATGAGGAGCATGCATAGTCGAAGTAACCTTGGATGAGGGCCCCTGTAAGAAAATCCTCAAAGTATTCTTACAGACTATAGAGGAAATCCTGTACAAGAAAACGTGAAAAGGCTCACCTAGGGACACAGTGATGCCTCTCTGGCTCAGCTCCCTCACCACCACGGCGCTGCCCTGCAGCTCGGGGGCCAGTGTCACCATGGCGACGTTGTCCAGGCTGCCGTAGGTCTCCAGCAGGTCACTGACGCCTCCGGACCGGAAGGAACGCAGGTACTTCTCTGGGTGGGCTCCTTTCTTCTCCAAGCTGATGAACGGACCCTCCAGATGGAAGCCTACAGGAGAAGCAGAGGGAGATGGAGAAAAGGGTTTGAGATGCGTTTTTCTTTTTTGGTTATAAAATAATTTTGTGTGAAATAAATCGTGAAAAATCGTATCGTGAACATAGTGTCGTGATTCGAATCGTGTCGTGAGTTGAGTGATTCGCTACATGCCTACAAATTATGATTTATTTTTTGTAATATTGTTCCTGCTGTTCTACATACTACCAGCCAGGTGAAGAAATCACAGATTGAGGCTTTAATTGTTGCTTTTATATGAAATTTTACCACTTCAAATGCACTAATCTTAAAACAATAACCAATAACCAAAAGCCTGAGAGCTTGTAGATCGGCTATTTTCGCTGCGCAACATCCTGGCTTCTATGGAATCCAAACGACTGAAATCAGTCGTGGACACGAATCCATGTGTGTCAAGAGATTTCCTGCTGATGGTCAATTTATCCCCTAGGGCTGGGGGTTTCCAAACCTTTCCATGCCAAGACTCCCCAAATACAGGGCTGGCACGTGCCAATGTTACACACGCAAGGTGGGTGTGCATGCATGCACACGCAAGGTGGGTGTGCATGCATGCACACACACACACACACACACACACCGCGTCTATTTTGTGCCCCAATTAATTCTGATGACCGTTTCAACACAGTGGTTTTGTTGTCTTATTTCCTGACTCCTGTCTGTTGGGTAGCTAGGTTAAGGTAGAGAGCACAATAATAAATCACATAGCAATTCGTAGCTTTGATCGCTTGTAGATCAGGGTTTCTATCATGTCTCTCACACTTTCTTGTCTCTCTACACTTAAATTAATTAACCACCCTATATAGTTGGCTGGCCGGAGTCCCCCAGGGGTCTATAGGCCCCCCTTCCCTTTTCCCTGTTCAGCAGGGAGTGGAACTGGGATGATTGGTAGTTAGGAACCGAGTCGACGACCTTTACAGGTCTGTAACTCAGAGAGTGTACAAATGGAACCAAATGGACACATAAGGGCATTTGTAATTTTTGATGGGGGATCTGTGGCCTAATGCATACCAAACTGGTGGTCCTTGAAATTAAAACGTTTGAGAACCACTGTTCTATATAGCTGTAAAAGTAGCATCTTACCCAGAATCCCAGCTCCTTCCGTTCCTCCATTTTGAACTTTGACCTGAGGTATGACCTGGGATCAAATTAAATAAAACCAAAATCAACTATTTGAAATATTTTCAGAAGTAGGGAAAGTAGCCGATCTACCAGCTCACAACACATCGCACAGTGACACGTTGCGAGCTTGTACAGTAGATCAGCCATTTTCAATAAACGTCAGACGACAAAGTACATACGTACAGTAGGGCTTAAGTGGTTAAATTGAAGAGCTGGCATCATAGATTATACATGTGGAAGAGAGTTGACAACTAATAAGGGCCTTACTAAAAGACTTTCTGTCTAGTAGTGTCATGAAGGTGTACCTTGTGGTAGACGGCAGGAGGAGAGGTGACCAGCGTGGGACAGAAGGATGTGACACCGTGCTCCAGGATCTTCTTGGCCACAAAGGCCACCCCATCGCTCACGTCATCGGTAGCCTGAGAGAAGTCAATGCCATACCCTCCTAGGATGACAAAATACTTGTGTTAATGTTTCCCGTAAGTCAACAGTTTAAAAGAGTAAACACTACAGAATCAGAGGATTTAAAACTCTTCCCATGGTCTAGGACACGCTAATAGATACCATATTGTTGCTGTCAGGCAGAAACCTTGCACTCCATATTTCAACTTGTAATGTTTTTTTCCGCAAATGAATGCCCTACTTCATCATACAAGAGTGTCACACAAAAGTAGTGAAAATAGCAGATCCACAAGCTCACAATGAGTCACAATGAGCTTGTAGAGCAGCTATTTTCACTCTTTTAAGATATGTTAAATATAATAACAAAAAGGCCTTACCAGTCTGCAATCCATAACTTTTTTGTCTGAATAAAACATGATTTTGACCCATCTGTTATGTTAAAACAATAACTAACATCTGTGGTTGCAGTTGGTCTACCTGCTCTTCTATTGAGAAATGTATATCCCATGGTCAGGTAGGACACCTACTGGTTGACAAGAGGTATTGCATCATAGTCAAAACCTAGCCTTTAAGCCTCTGCTCAAATAAGCTGTCCCCTGGGTGACCTGAGTTTAAATCTCAGGTAGATCATGAAAGATATGTTATTACAGTTGTAAGGGACTTTCCTGCCTTGAATTCTAGGTTCCCCATTTTGTAATGACCTATCCCCGAGCACCTCTTCTAACTCCATTCTAGGGGACGTCTTTGTTTTTAACTTGCACTTACAGTATGGTACGTTATAATGGACGAGGATAGGATAGGATACTTTATTGGCAGTTTCAAAAACAGTGTCATTCATTAATAAAACGCCAACGTGGACTACACACAAAAAGCCGTAGCTTGTTTCCATTGTGGTGACATATGACATATGACAACATACAAACACACTGCACAAACAACCATGAAACAAAGATTTGATCCTTATAAATACGGCAATACACATAGGACACGAAGGTGCCCTGAGAGAAGAATCCAAAGCAGAGGGGGCTATCCGGGGTAGGGGTCTAACTAAGACCAGTTAGTGTTAAGATGGAGCCATGATTTGAGGTCATTTTAAAATCTTGCAAGAGAATGAACGGATTTTAGGGCTTTTAGGGCTGTGTTATTTTAAATCTTAAAATAACACAGATGCGTTCCCGGTCTTAATGGGTTAAACAGTAAACAGGAACTAGACTTTCCACTGGTACGTGAAGTATGAACTTATTAGTAAACAGAAACTAGGCTTTCCACAGGTACTGTGGAAGTACCGTGGAAAGTCTGGTGACAGAGCATTAACTCAACCAACAGAAGCAGGATTCAACCAACAAATGCAACCAAATGGACCCTTAACCTTACGGGTTTCATTGTGCGGGTCCGTTACCGTTGATCTGGAGGTCCAGGAAGCCCGGGGCGATGATGCAGCCTCCGCAGTCGACGCGCTGGTCAGCAGAAGCCTGTTCATCAAAGAACAACTTTGCTGGGTCCAGAATCCTTCCCTCACGGACCCACAGGTCCTCTCTGCAGCCACACACACACGCACACACAGACACAGACACAGACACAGACACAGACACAGACACAGACACAGACACAGACACAGACACAGACACAGACATTAGGGCAGGGGTGTCAAACGCATTTCAGAGTGAGGGCCACATTGGGCGAAAGGTGACTTGATGAGGGCCAGTTGCGGGCACACATGCGTGCTTGCGCGTGTTCACTTACACAGCTGTCACTGGCATTGATTTCCAACCTGTATGTCTCAGTCATTGCCATAACTACAGTATATCTCTCTTTACAAATTGTGTTTATTATTAAGAATAATATAACTACAAGACATTTGGTATGAGAGGTGAAGTAAACAATGCAATTTTTGTTTGTTTAAAAAATAGATTTTACTGTGTGGCCTTTTCTAACCGGCTCCCCCTGGGTTGGTGTCGAAGTGTCCTTGAGCAAGGCACTGAACCGCTAACTGCCCCCGATGAGCAGGTTGGTGCCTTGCATGGCACATTGTAAAGCGCTGTGGATGGATAAATGTAAATTTACCATTTACCGTTTTCGGAACTTTGCTGACCTTTTGATATCCCTCATTGTGCTATAAGTCATCATCAATGTACGATACATTATTAATATCACTATCCCTTCCCTACCATAGGCAATTAATACTTCTGTTTGTTATTAATTTGAATATTGGCCGCTCTGCACCTATTGCAGGGCACACCTGTCCGTCCTCCTATCAGGAGTCCCCTCTTTTGTGAGCCCTGTAAGGCCCTCTGAGACTATATTAGTGATTAATGCTGTACAAATAAATAGATGGACCATGACTAATGAGTGCAGAGCAGTACTGTGCACTAGTGTCAACCGGCTCTTAAGGTTTGGGCGCTGGGCTTATTTCACGTCCGAAGTCCCAACGGAACTCTTTTGCTTTCACTTGCATTATGAATTCACCTATAAATATGTGACAGACTTACTGTAAAGGCCGTCCAGCCCCAAGAATGATAAGGACTAAAGACAGGGGGGGAGTATCGTTTTGAACTCTTTTGCTTTCACTTGTATTATGAATTCACCTATTAATATGTGACAGACTTACTGTAAGGGCCATCCAGCCCCAAGAATGATAACTACACAAATAACTATAACGTTCTGTAAAATGTCTTGTACATTGAGATGGATTTTGACTGGCTGTCAGTGTATCTATTGTTCATGAAATCGCCCTGAAAGTAATTCCAGTGATATTGTTCACTGTTGTTGTCCTTACAGTTGTGGTGTGGACTCACAACATATTTATAGCTGTCTTCTTATAGTAATCTTCATTTTTCATATACCATTCGTCATACTTCATTTATCAGTGCAACCCTGACAAGAGCCGATTTGTCTACTGAAACGTCAGTGATTTATATATAGCCTATCAACCACTTGAGCCAAATTATTTTATTTGAAAATAGCCAATCTACCAGCTCAAAAACATTTGGAACATTTTCACCCATAATGGCTTGCCCAAATTAGAGACACCAGGTTGAAAGTGGTAATATATATATATATATATATATATATATATATATATATATATATATATATATATATATATATATATATTTGAATCAGAGCTATTTCACTGTACAGTGCCTCAGTCCCTATCTGTGTGCGTGTGTACATGCGTGCGTGCGTGTCTGTGCGTGCGGTACCTCTGGAGCTTGTGGTCTCTCAGTATCTGGCAGTTGACAAACTGGGTGATCGGAGCGTCAGACACGGATTTATTGGATGGCATCTTTCTGTGGGCTGGGACCAATAGTTCACCTTTTCCCTCAGAGTGGAGGTGGATCCACTCAGTGGTGTGGTGGAATTAATGCTCTGGTCCGCTTGCTTCAGATGATACAAATCAGATGAAATAATCAATTTAGGCATTTAGCAGACGCCGTTCTCCAGAGCGACTTACAATGATTAGATCGAAGTAAACAGAGTAAACAAGAACTCTAGTCAATAAACAAGGTAGTCACATAAATAGAGTGCAAATAGTACAATGTAGTGTCTCAAAGAAACAATGAACCTGGGCCGGCATCGGTCTAAAACAACATGCTATCTAATAGCATTCTGTACAATTGATTAGTGGGAAGATGGCAGTGGTGGAAGTACTACAATCTTGTACTTGAGTAAAAGTATCAATACCACAATGTAGAAATAATCCTTTACAAGTCTGGTATTCAGAATTTACTTTAGTAAAAGTACAAAAGTATTGGCATCAGAATATACTTAAAGTACCAAAAGTAAAAGTACTCATTTTGAAAACTTGAAATGGGACATTCTGCATAATCAGTCATTATGCAGAATGTCCCATTTCAAGTTTTCAAAATGTATAAAATTCATTTGAAAAAAGCTGATCTACTAGTCTATTTTCAAATAGCCAAAATATATATAGAGCTTAAGTGGTTAGTGCATGTTTAGTAGTCAAATCTAAATCTACAAAGTAACTAGAAACAAAAGTAGAAGTAGTAGAAGTAAAAGTATTGAAAATTGGAAATACTCCACTAAAGTAAAAACATACCTCAAAATTGTAATTAGTTAGTAAATAGTAGAAATGAGTTGCTTTCCACCACTGGAAGATGGGAGAAAGAGCTTCTGATGTCAGCAGGCAGCCTTGTTATCAAAGTATATGCACACAGTATCCACTATAACACTGTTATATATTGACCTATGAATGCCATAAAATATGAGGTGTAATGAATTGAACAAGCACAGATAAGCCCCATATAGGAAGATGATAATCTTATCACAGTAAGGTGCAGTTCTTGACTTTGACCCCATATCTAAATAATATTCAATCTCATGGAGTCGGAGACTATGGGCGCGTTCGAAAATACAGCACTGAGCGCACTGGCCAATACAAACTAATAGGCGAGTGTGCTCCGGTGCGTAATTTCCGAACGCACCCTATGAGTAAAACTAATTAATTTGTGACTTTGCGTTATTACTTTTAACCACTGGCCAACCCTGGCATCTCTTATTTTGGGGACACCCCCCCCATTTTTATTTTCTAAAATAGCAGATCTACAAGCTCACAAGGCAATGTGATGAGCTTGTAGATCGGCTATTTTCGCACGACTATGTATAGGCTAGAAGTTAAATAGAGTCCATCTACACATTCTAAGGTCCTTATAAGGGTGCAGCACAGGTCATAACTTATAAGGATAAAGTTGCAGATGCACATGCCAATATTATATTTGATGATCTAAGTCGCTATTATCAGGTAGACAGACAGTAGCCTACTTACCCCATAAGACCAGTTCCTCCTTAATCAAAAGGAACGGATGGTGTCACGTGACACAGAACGGAGCTAGTCAGCTGGTCAAACCAAAACACGAGGAAGGAAGTGTCGAGTGTTATCGATATAAAGACAACATCCAGTTCTGACTTCAAAATAAAAGTTTGGCTTGGTTAAAGCAGTGGTTTTCAACCTTTTTCGCGTCAAGGACCCCCAAATTGACACATATTAGCCCACGGACCCCCATTTGAAAAGATATGCCAGGGACTCAAACCATTTTGATTTCTTGGGGGTCCCAAATCTACACTGTATCATTGTCATTAGTGTTCATTTAACTCTGAGAGTGTGCAAAGGGAACCAAATGGACCCGTTAGGGTCCATTTGTCTCAGAGTTACAGACACATAAGGGTCAATTTGGTCTCTAACTATTAATTTGGCTGGGGACCCCCTGGAACCCACTCAAGGACCACTGGTGGTCCCCAGACCACTTTTGTACTTTAAGTATATTTTGATACCAATACAATACTTTTGTACTTTTACCTGTACATTTTTAATTCCGGACTTTTACGGTTGAGAATCACTTATCTAGCCTAGCCCAGTGGCCTAGCCCAGTGGCCTACCCCCCAAAATAGTCATATTTGAACTGGGGACCCCCCAGATAAATATTGTGAAAATAGCAGATCTACAAGCTCGCAACACCTTGCGTTGCGTCTCCATATCATGGTCAGTATCATGATACCATGATACTGACCACGATGATACCATGATACCATGATACTGACATGATACTGACATGACACTGACCATGATGATACCATGATACTGCCATGATACTGATGATACTGACATGGTACCGACCATGATACCGACCATGATACTAACATGATACTGACAATGATACTGACCATGATACTGACCATGATACTATGATACTGACAATGATACTGACCATGATACTGACCATAATACTGACCATGATACCGACCATGCTACTAACATGATACTGACAATGATACTGACCATGATACTGACCATGATACTAACATGATACTGACAATGATACTGACCATGATACTGACCATAATACTGACCATGATACCGACCATGATACTGACAATGATACTGACCATAATACTGACCATGATACCGACCATGATACTGACAATGATACTGACCATAATACTGACCATGATACCGACCATGATACTAACATGATACTGACCATAATACTGACCATGATACCGACCATGATATTGACAATGATACTAACATGATACTGACCATGACACTGAAATGATACTGACCATGATCGATGATACCATGATACTGACCATGACACTGAAATGATACTGACCATGATACTGACCATGATATTGACATGACACTGACCATGATACTGACCATGATACTGACATGACACTGACCATGATACTGACCTACTGACCATGATACTGACCATGACACTGAAATGATACTGACCATGATGATACCATGGTACTGACCATGATACTGACATGATACTGACCATGATACTGACATGACACTGACCATGGTACTGACATGGTACTGACCACGACACTGACAACGACACTGACATGATACTAATCATGAATCATGATACCGACCATGATACCGACCATGATACCGACCTTGATACTGACCATGATACTGACTGACCATGATACTGATACTGACCATACTGACCATTCCAGTCAAATCTGGTGTTTCAAATTAAATAGGTATATAGGTAAGGGACCTGGATACAAATTCTAAACAACCATGCCTGCAACATCTGCGTGTGTACAGTAGGTGGCGGCAATAGGCAACAAAGCCTATCATACAGGGGGAAAGTTTATGTTCAACTTCTTTAGAGATGGTCTGTGTCTATCTGTGTCCAGACTTGCCCCCTGCTGTTAATTGTTTGTGAGACTTCTCTAACGAACTTGAATGAACATTTGGATTGGCCTCGGGGATCATGAGTTCACTGCTTGAATGGCTGTGTTGAATCATCAGACGCTGTAAGCAGTCGTAGAGAGGTCAGGTTTCTGCCCGACAGCGACGATTTATTGAATGGTTTGGGTGCATTACATGTTCCAGGTTGAATTCATTCTACTGTTATGCCACCAAAATGTGGGATGCCCTCAACAGCCATCAAAAAGTGCGCCCCCCACGGTGGGGGGCGCACTTTTTGATGGCAACATTGGGGGTGGGGGCCCCACCCCCAATGTTTTCTACACATATACTTGTATTTCTTGTAAGGTATTGTATGTCTTCAAATGTCTTGATGAATTGAATCACATAGGACCACAATGGAAACAAGCCCTCAGGCTCAGGGCTTTTTGTGTTATCCTTTTAGCACCATTGTATAGTCGTTACCGCTGTACTTTTTGCAAACTGTTAATAAAGTGTTCAATCAATCAAATGTGTCTCTCTTATCAGAAATCAGATGGTGAGGATGAGGGTGAACAGCTGATTGAGAAGGTGGAGGGGGCTGTGGAGACCCCAGAGACTGGCCGGGCAAGAAGTTGTCACCCGCCGTGGTCTGGAGGTCCACAGTGACGAGAAAGTGGTCGGACACACTATGTTAAATACCACTTACACCACCTTTAAGTTATTAACTGTGCTCAGAACCAAAGCGCCTTTGGTGACACTTGATATCGTCTCTGTCCGGTGGAAACCTCCAAAACTGTCACTTTTCAGGATTCAAATTCAAAAGTATAAAAAGTAGCATATCTACAAGCTCAAAACACGTCGCTTCGCCATAGACTGTATAAAAGAGATGGACAAAGCCAGACCTCTGGTTTCTACAGACCGAAAAAGAAGCCGATTGTTCAGGAATTTGAAATCCGCCATCTTTAATATATGCCAAAGAGCACATCGGGAACAGGAACCGGAAAACAATCCCCAAAGAATGCTATTGGTTGGGTAGCTTGTCAGTCAAGAGCGGGGGCAGGGAATGAATACTATTGGTTGTGTAGCTTGTCAATCAAATCATCCCGCCCCTCCTAGAGCATAGCCTACTTTATCGTACATTTTAAAATAAATGGGACCATAATTTAGCAAAACGCATATCATGATGATTGAAAGGAGACTTTAAACTAGCGACTGGAAGCATATAGTATTTATGACTATGTTTATTAAGGTAAGAAAATTAAGTCTACAGTTCGTCAAAAACCCATCCGCTTACATTGAGAGAATATTCTTTCTGACAACTGCAGGGGTAAAACAGCTAAACTACAGGCCATTCATATGAACTGTCTCTTCCGTTCAATGTACAAATCTCAAGCTGGCCCCTTGCGCTTCGCGCCGCGTTTTGAGCTTGTGGAGCTGCTACTTTTGATGCTTTTGTGTGACGCTGTATCAATTAGGGCGTTCATTTACGAAAAAACACAAAAAGTTAAAATATGGAGATAGGAGGTTTCTGCCAGACTGCAACGATATTAAGTTAGATGAACTCAGATGTATGAGTATCCTGTTTAACAATGAAGTCACAGTTTCACTGTAGCATTGCAGTCTATTGGCAGGTCTCAATAGACCAGTGGTTCTCAAAGTGGGACCCCCAGGGGTCCTTGAGGGGCTTCCAGAGAGTCCCCAGCTAAATGATTAATAGTTAGGAACCAAATGGACCAATTCTGAGAGTGTACAAATGGAACCAAATGGACCTTGGCCTAAAGGCCCATTTGTACACTCAGAATTATGGAGGTCCATGCCCCTAATGCATGCCAAGCTGGGGGTCCTTGATATTATTGATTTAGAATCACTGCAATAGACTTTGTATTGGAAACACTGGCTACTGATTTGTCGTTCAGTACAGTTGCATAGTACATGTGAACACTAATTCATACTTGCTTCGTAGCTTGACAAATTTAAAAAGACGATATGAAAATTACTAAAAAACAAATAAGTAGGAGAATCAGTCTTATCCAACTGTGCTGCTCTCTGCTGAAGTTACCTGCTCTCTCCTCCCTCTAGATCTCCAATTCCTTCCTGTGTGTAAAGAGGAGATTACCCCTGAACAGCAGGAGAGGAGTCCCAGTCTGGTCCAGGTGAAACTAGAGCCTCCACAGATTAAAGAGGAATAGGAGGAGGTACTTCTATGACCAGAGGAGGCTGCAGGGTCATCGTTGACATTGCTAGCTCTAGCTGTGAAAAGTGAAGATGATGATGAAAACAGAGATACAGAGCCTCTAACCAGCACCTCAACTGAACAAATGAAAACACAAGCTGATGTTGAGGACTGTGGAGCATCACAACCAAATAGTGATGACCAGCTCCTCTCTTCACACTGTTCTGAATCTGACATCACTGAAGATAGTGATGACTGGGAGACCAGGGATGATCAGTCCGCTTTAAACACACTGAAATCACACAAGACACAACATGTGGAAGGACAAAGATTGTCTTTGAGGAACAAGCTGTCCCAGAACCTGAAATCATTAAAACAAAGGCCATTGATGTATATTTGTGGTCGAAAGAGTGGCTGAATTAGTCTCCTGGTGAAAGGTTCAAGAAGGGAAGTCCAGTCCAAGGATTTCAGTTAGGTTTCTTTTTATTCCACCCAACAGGCAAGCTGCCAGGTTAGGTCAGATTAGCAGAGCGCAGTCATCACATTCAAACAACGCATATATACTCAGTCTACCTTCTGCTCACAAGGGGAGGGGTCAGGTAGCTAAGCCCAGCCCCTAATCCCCGTGGGCCTATCACACATCGAATACATGAATATTGAGGAGTCGTGGCCGAACCCCCACAAAACATCCTGTTAAACACATTAGCATTGTCCTTACAGTGTGCCAACTTGTCTTATTTCCAATTGTCAAACTTTACTATTACACAAAGGCTGGTTTAGTCATTCTTGTTCAACATCTCTTAAGCTTTAGAATAAGACCACACACATTATACTTTCATGATTGCAAACAGCAGTTTAAGAATACAATGAGTCAAATAGAACCCAGCCGTCCCTCTAAAACTGACCACTTCCCTTAACTGATGTTTCTCTTTGTTAACAACACAGGTCATAGTTATCAAGACTTTAATCATTTCAACTACTCATTTAAAAGGCTTTTAGTATTGTGTACCTAGTCTTACTCAACTTTACAGAGTTAACGCCAAACTCAAAGTTCTTCTGTAGCCATTCTGTCCTCTGTCAATATGCATTCACTGTCTACGGCCAACACCCAGGAAGGAACAAAGGGATTATAATTAGTTCAAGACAGGGATAGCATCACCGGACTCCAGGGGAGCAAGCCTCAAACAGTATGCCTACAATAGAACAAACACTTCTCTTGTAGCGGTAAACACAAGTTTCTTTTGTCAATCAAATCAAGAGGTGTTGTCTCTGTACTTTCACGGACCCCCACTTATGTATTCCATTTTCTCACCACACCTAGGCTTAACTCTTGGGGTACTGTGGGAAGGCAAATGGATGATCGCATCCCAACGAATGGGGGAGGACACCAGTGGTTTTCAATTTCAAACACTGCTAACTGCAGAACTCAGAATCACCTAATACTGTGACACAATATTAAATCAAATCTTATATGGAATGTCGTACTTATGTTTGAAACGATACTTCACCATCCATGAGTAGTCAAAAAGGAAGAAAAAGCTGGCAAGTGTGGCAAGGTCTTGTGTTGCAAAAGTGTTCTGAAAAAACACATGAGGATTCATACAAGAGAAAAGCCCGCTTGCTTGTACAGTTTGTAGCGAAAGCTTTAGCCAAACTGAACATCTGAAAAGGCACATGAGGCTCATACAGGGGAAAAACCCTTTGCGTGTACAGTCTGTAGCAAAAGCTTTATCTATGCTCAAAGTCTGAAAGCACACATGCGATTTCATACAGGAGAAGAGCCCTTTGCTTGTACAATTTGTAGCAGAAGTTTTAACCAAACTCGATGTCTGAAAACACACATGAGGACTCATACATCATTTTCAACAAGGCTCAAATCCTCTATACTAAATTATATCAGTATAGCCTAATGCCTTAACTTGAAAAAATAAACAGCTGATCTACAAGTGTCACAGCGCCTCTAGTCTGGCCTACCAGGACCTGTGTGTTTCTGAATTCTGTAAATAGAGTTCTAATATGGTCTTCCACAGGGCCTGCAATGGGGTGCCAATCAGTTGCATTGGGAGCACCAGTGTTCCCACCCAGGGTGCCGTATAAAAGGCTGGGTGTTGGCCACCCTGCAGTCTCTCTCTCACCCCAGATGACAGCATTAGATGTTCTTTGGTTAATCTTTAGTTTGCACCATTCAACACCCCACACTTACTACGTGTACCGCACAACCACACATTTGCTGACACTATACTGATTTCACTGATTAACACACCCCCTTTAATAATTACTTCTAAACAAATTCTCAAATACAACACTAGACAGGCTACAAATCTCAATTTCCCCCTAAATACAGAGGCAGGCCGTACTACACTTTGGGACATGTGCTCATCTGGTATACAACTTTCTTCATTTAATTTATATAAGAACAAATTGAAGGATGTTCTGATTGACCAGGTCACATAATGTCACATTCATTATCACACATTCCCTGATAACTTGTTTGTTTGGATTATCTTTGTCTATTATGTTGTTGTTTACAAATCACGTTATATTGTTTCTAATGTCGTTATAAATAGGTAGAGGCCTCGTATAAGCCCTTTGGGCTTCTTGCCTCCTCCTGGCACTTTTCTTTTTATATTGTGTACTGTTTTTTTATTGTTTTTACATTTTGTTCTAAATCAAATCAAATCAAATCATATGATTATTTGTGGCAAAGTTAATTTATGTTGTAATCAAATCATACTTGGTAAATAAACCTTTTTTTTATACACTTTTAAACCTCCTTTTTGTTATATCCAACGAGCCTGGTCGTAACACAAGCTTGTAGACATCGGCTGTTTTCATATGACCATACATTTGGCATTGGTGAATAGTGAGTGAGCATGAGGAAAACTATATTAATTATGTCTAAATCAATGTGATTTCTAGATAACAAATATATGCCAAAAGAAAATGTCTAGCAATATATTTGACAAAATCCCGGACTATAAATAGTCCAGAGAACAGAAGGAACACCTGCAGTGAAGTGTTTCTCTCAAGCAGAGGATACATTACAGTGAGGACACATATAACCATGTTTTCAATCAATAAATCAACCAATCAATCAATCCAGCTTTATTTATGTACAGTTCATACAAGTGTAGTTCCAGAAGACAAAAGACATTAAAAATACATAAAGAAAATTAAGCAAGAGAAACAAGAAAAAGCAGCACAGACAATATGTCTCTTAAAATGTCTTTAAAAAAATGTCCACTGATTCAGAGACCCGCAGATGTAACTTACAAAAGTACATCATGAAGAAACAATTTAAACCATATTGATAGTGAAAATAGCCAATCTACAAGCTCACGTGTGCTAGTATAGTATAGTATAATATAGTATAGTATAGTATAGTATAACTTGGTAGGTTTGTTTCACTCGTATACTACTTCAACTTTATTTTTTGTCACAGGTTACATTACATTACATTACATTACAGTCATTTAGCAGACGCTTTTATCCAAAGCGACAAAGGTTACATGTGGGTGATTTTTTTTCTTTTTTTAACAAGCAAGCTCCCATCATTTGCAGTTTTCAAGGAAGGGAAGAAGACAGGACGGACGGACAGAAAGAAAGAACAAGGAAAATAGGTCAGATATTCAAAATATTGCTGATATGAGCAGAGTAAAATATATGACCACCCATTCTTGAGAATTGGGACAAAACCTTTAATTATTTGCATTTTTTAAAAATATTCTTCAATTATGTCCGGAAAATATATTTTAAAAGATCAAAGTGTTGACTATTAAACTTAATCTGACAGAGTTTGACGAGTTGAAAATGTGTTTTCAAAGTTGCTTAGATTTCTATTAATGCTAATAGAAATATTTCTTATTTAGTTTGGATTTAGAAGGACTGACGGAGTTGACATGTTATGGTTAGGACACACCAGATAGTAGTATTATTTAGTGCATTTATCAAAACATAGAAAGCTTACCAGAGCTTTCATAGCTTTCCCCCCTTTTTTCAAAACCAGATCAGAGACAGGGGACCTTAGGATATAGCTAAACCTGTTTAGGCCTGATTAAATGATGTTTTTGTACAGTAGCAATCTGACGGAGTTGACAACGATCTTGGACACAACTTTAAAGGGCAAAAACGTTTACAAAAAAACATATTTTTAAACTTAGATGATACTAATAGTACATTCTTACACGTATGTTATCAATACACATGGTAAGTTTTTTTTAAATGCTTTTAACAAAAAAATAAAAAGAATGTTGTGAATCCTTGTCTGAGACGAGGGTGTTTTTTTTTTGCAAAGTGCAAGTTTAGACCAGACACATTGTATAAATCGTAAGTAATTCATACATATAAATCCTTTAAGAATATATTTTCACCCAAAACATTTTTGTTGCCAGACCCAGGGGGTCAGGCCTACATGAGGCTTTGTCGGTCCCTCTTTTGTCCATATATGGACAAAAACGGTTCAACTTTTTTGTCCATATATGGTGCTTACATGTCCCTCTTTTTGATTGGCCAAGCTTAGCGTGACGTATGCTTTTCACCTATATGTACTAGGAATCTATTCTGGGTCTGGCAGAACCAGGTCTCCTGGTCTTGTTTTAAATTAGTGTGTTAATAAGTAATAATTGTCTCCGCCAGAGGTGGAGAGTATGTTTTCGTTCTTGTCCTTCCGTGTGTCCCCCCGTCTCAGCCAAGCTAACATTGGTCAAGCTTCGCGTGACACGTGACAATATTGTTGTCACCAATGCTCTGATTGGCTAGCGAGACGCATGATGACATAGAAACCTATAAATAGGTGTGTCACTTCAAAAAAAATCATTTATATTTTTTGAAGTGAGCTTCCATCATCCAAGCTAACATTGGTCAAGTGACACGTGACAATATGTAATATAAATAGGTATGACAGGATTAATCAGGAACAGTACCGGCGGAGACCTGTGCTCCGAGGAGCACATTTTCTAGTTTTAACTGTTTTGGTCGGACATGATTTGTCCCAATTCTCAAGAATGGGTGCAGATACAGCAATGGATTGAGGTAGTTAAAATAGCAGCATATATATAGGCTAGTAAGTAACATATTTATACATGAGGTGCAGCAATAGAATAACAACCGGTACAGCCAACATATAGCTTTATGTGTACATATAGTCTAACATGCAGGTGAGACAGATGTAGCAGTATAAAGTATATTGTCTCTGTCGGGTGGAAACCTCATGTCCAAAACTGTTAGATAGGAGGTTTCTGCCCGACAGCGATGACGTCCGGCATGTCAGTATAAACAGGTCAGGTGTCAGATCGAGGACAGCAGCAGTGCCGAATATTCCCTCATCATGACATGCCCAGAATAAGGACGCTATAGGGTCCTTGTGGTTAAACCCTATAGGCAATATTTTGTTGACTGGGGTTCCCCACGGGTCTGAACTTGGTCCCCTCCATTTTTCTCTCTACACCAAATCTCTTCACTGAAAAATCTGTGAATGTTAGCCTATTTTCACCTAATGTTCGCCTATTATGACATGCCCAGGGACGCTAGGGTTGTCTCTATGGAAATGTAAGTTCCGTTCCGTGGCACCAAAGGTAAGGAAACTTTCACAGGCTTCCTGGCAAGGTATTCAAGCCAGTGTTCCATTTTGCTGGGAGGAATTGGCACAAACACCTTTAGTGAAGGGCTATAATGAGAAAGTGTAACATTAAAATACATGTACTGTATAACCGTGTAAACACTGTGTGTGCACAGGCACACACGCACACATAGAGCAATTGTCACCGCAGGGAAATACAATATTTCCACCCACCAAGTAAAGAGGAAGGGACGGAGCAATGAAAGGAAAATGGAACTTATGAGAATATTAATGTGTCCAGTCAGCATTTGTGTCAGCGCAATGTGCCACCACACAGGTGCAGCAGTGCAAATGGGAAGCAGCACAATAGACTTTCATTGAAAAGTCAGCTCCAGTCAACTCATGATCCCAGTCCTCCGATGGCGCACACACACACACACACACACACACACACACACACACACACACACACACACACACACACACACACACACACACACACACACACACACACACACACACACCTCGCGCCAAAGAACTGTGTCCAGGAAAACCAAAGTGGGCACTGACTTGCCTCTAGCATGGAGCAGTTGCACATCTGTTGGAAATACAATTTGGCATGTCAAAATCATAAAAGACAAAGTTTCCTGAGGTCAGCTGTTGAGTAATAGCAGCAGAATAAAGTCCTGTGTTAATTTAACCATTTGACACTCGTGAGTAGATTAATAATAGTGTGTCTGTAGGCTTCATTTTGCCACAAAGTACGCCCGATATTGTGAAATAACACGTATTACATTTCTTACAGAGACACACACAGAATACATTTTTTACAGACATAATAGACAAACATTCAGAGAAAATAAGCAAACATTAGGTGAACATAACAGATATACAAGCTCACAACTGTTGTTATGAGCTTGTAGATTGGCTATTTTCACTATTTGGTGTAGAGGGAAAAGGGGAGTGGGCCAAGTATAGCCCCGGGGATGGCCCTGCATGGTCATCAAAAATATATAGGGTTTAAATGGTTGATACAAAACTTATCCATTGAGCTCCACAAATTCTCTATAGTTATTTAACGCTGCTCTCAAGCTTATGACACCCACACAAAGAGGGATGTTTAACCAGAGAGAATAAATGGGCACTTCAGGAGAGTCTACCCAAATAATTATTTAGCAAAAATAATAAACACGTGCAGACCAGTCGAGTATATTTTATTTGGGTAGTCTCTCGTGCCCAGGTATTATTCTTTCTGATGCAAGTTGTCCCTGTTAAGCACCGACGAGCCCTTCTACCTTCAACTGGCTGAAGCGCGCTGGACATCACAAGCATTGATATCTCAAAATCGAATTGGTCTATTGCTATGAAACTTATACTGAGAGCATTCATGCTCCCTTCCTATATTTGAATGACCCCATGACCTATGCTCTAGCTCCACCCCCAGACTGAAATCCAAACTTTTTTTCACATGCAATATCTCAAAACGCAAAATGGCAGAAAATGTAATCCAGGAAAAATACATTTTACTGTACGAGCTCCGGTTCAAGAGTTATTGGTCAAAACCTTAAGTGGGCTGTTGTAGTACCACCATATGGCCGATGTGAAAGATTTGGGGTGGAGGTTCTACCTTGGCCTACTGTAAGTGTGCGTGCAAGGTTTCACAGCAATCAGGAGCTGCCTGCATTCATGATTTGTAGCATTTAGTGCAAAACGAGCCCCTCCTGGGGCTACGACCGGGGCTTAGGGACAGGTCGATTTTTGAAGAAGGGTACCCCTGGAGAAAATGTATGTGCCCTGATCTAAAATGCCATGACCCTCCCTTTGACTAAAAAAAATCAATGACCCTCCCCAAGTGATTAAAAAACAAAGATTAACCCTCCCCGCCTATAGGAGTGTCACGATATATTGTCCCACGATATAGCCTATCGTGGTATTAAAATGTGACGATAGGTATTGTCAAGATGTCATACTGTATCGTAATCTTTTTTTAATTATTTTTCTTTTCTTTCTTTTTTTTGCCGGTGAAAGTTATAGGAGTTCTTACTGTATGGTGTATGATACGAAATGTAAAGCTTATCATAATCACAGTAATTCCATCATATTCAAGATATTTTGGAGAGAAATGAAACAGACTCCAGTCACTCAGTTTAAAGCACTGCAGAGGGGATGTGTTGTGTGTCAGCTGATGCTCGTTGACGCTCGTTAATGTGACATGCATCAAAGCAGTTATGCCTCTGCACTCTCAAATAGGCCTACATCTAATCTAAGATTGTTTACATGGTATTATACTGTATCTGGTATTATAGATTTTTTTTAGCTGTTGGAAATAACTAGGCTGCACTTGGTTCGTTAAGTCCAGATGACAAAAATATGAGGTTTGTGGAATTTATAGTTATGCAGTGTTATATTATATTATATTTGTTATATTAGTGTCTATCTGTCCACTGAAACAATGGGTATATAGTTAGTGAGAACTTCACTTCTCCCTTAAGCTTGCACAAATGTATTTATTTGTGTGTACAAAGCACTTTGTAATTGTTTTTTAAAGTGCTTTATAATTGTTATTTTAAACTAAAGATGATGGCCAATGTTGAACATGAGAAAAGAACATTAATAGTGTATCATATCGATATCATATGCCCAACATCATGTATGTATCGTGAAATTAGTGTTATCTTGACACCCCTAACCCTCCCCATCAAATACAACAACATGACATTTAAAACTGATAGTATGTCAGATGTTTTGCTTTCCACATTGATTAGAACATTACTGTAGTCAGTCTTGCTAAATGCACTGTGTAGTGTCTGTAGTGGTAGCAGAATGGACAGTGTTCTAAACTTACATGTGGGAAACCCATTGAATCCCATAATTATTAACTACAGTGACTACACTGTTGCCTACATCATGGGTTTTCAACTGGTGGTCCGTGGAGGTATTGCATGTGGTCCTTGACCATGCATTTAGTAATGTAGGAAAGTGATTTCCTACATTTGAGATTTGTATTATATTTTATTTTATCGATGGTGGATACTGTTGATGTGCATGACAACAGAAAGGAAATTCAACTCAAGGATGACAGTTTTACACACACACACAGCGCAAAGTATATAAGGGAGGTTTTAGTACATCAAGGTAAATACAGGCTTTTATTTGATGTATGATGACGCATCAATGTTGTCAGTTACTTGGAAGTCGGATGTCAAGAACTTCCACAGAAATGGGAGTTAGAATTTCAAGGGAAACTGTACCGGTTTACCTGGTTGAGTCATCATTAGTAGGAAATGTGCCCATATCAATCGCATGTGCTTGGTTGTACTTGTGCAATTCTAAAATGGCCCCTGTCTAAGTCCAAGGTGTTACTGGATTTGAATCCTTTGTATCATTTGAAATAGAGAGGGGTCATTGACCACTGTTCTGCTCTACTAAAAAGGTATATAAAAAAAAGGACTCTTATCAATTCAAAATTGCATGACCCTCCCTTGGATTCAAAGTAAAATTAGCTGACCCTCCCTTGTACTAAAATTAGAAAGGCATGACCCTCCCCTATTTTCCTCCAGGGACCCCCTTCTGTAAATTTCGACTGGTCCCTTAGACCTTGTTTCCATCCTGCAGCCTGTGGAGGGAAAAAAAGATCACATGGGTTACATTGGGTTAAAAATCTACAGCCTGCTGAGTCTATTGGAAAACTAGATTGACAAATGTAACTAATGTTGTGTGATTTCTGGCAGTCAGAAAGAAAAAAATAAAAATAAAATAGAAACATCCTTGCTATTCTGAAGGGAAAGGAAAACACAAACAGTGGTTAATGAGCTGTAATTAGTCTGCTAATTATAGTAGCTGAGAAGAAAAAAGCAGCATGACCCAGAGGAGTAATATTGCAGTATATATATATCTGTCATGCATGGAATGAACTCCCCATTGCAATTAGAACTGCAGACTCACTCCCAATCTTGTGCCGTAATCTGAAGACTCACCTCTTCAGACTCCACCTCAGCCTGTAGCACTTGCCCTAGCCTTGACGAGCTTGCAGGATTATGCAAAGGCTAAAGTGTAACTTAGACAGCATGTTATGTAGACAGATGGCAGGTCATTGTTGACCTGGCATCCTATAGTGTGTATAGTTTCAATGTAGGCTGATGATAGGATCTTGGTTTACGTATGTATTAGTTAATATTAATGTATTGGTTTACTTATGCATTACTTTATTATTAGATTACTATTTCTATGCATTTGATGTATTATTGATGTATTATGATGTATCATCTTGTGTCCTTGCTTACTGTAAATCGCTCTGTATTAAGAGCGTCTGCTAAATGCCTAAACTGTAAACTGTAAACTGTAAAAAATAAACTTGTGTTATTCCTTCAAAATGTCTCCCATGCATATAGATTTTGTCTCTGTGTCCTGAAAATGTAAGGCCAAAGCTCGCCAAAAACTGCAAAAAGAATGCAAGTTGGCCTACAAAGCTGTATTTACCACTTACTTCCTATAAGCTGCACTTTGTTAGAAAAAGAGGTTGGGCATCAACAATGGGTTTTCTCAGTGGAGTGCTGGACTCAAAATCCAGTAGCCTTTATGCCTACATGTGGAAAAGAATAAAAAAAATTCCCCAAAAGTAGCGCATCCCAAATTTCTAATCAAAAGACAAAGAAGCCTATACTCTCATTTCCACTTTCCAGCCTTCATTAGAGCAGAACCCTTTACACAGTGCTGTAGTCTAATTTTTTTCAGAGCCGCATACCATAATTATTCCCTCGCACATGCACGGCACCCCTACTCACACATGCGCGCGCATATACGCGCGTGTGGTCACCGAATGAAATAACCTCTTGAATATGTATATACACACAATAGGCCTACATGCATCCACCACACATAAGTGAGAGCATGCAGTAAGACTGGGTACAATTACAATTACAATATGCTTTGTACTGATTTTCTACTATTTCTAATGTTAATCACCCTGTAACTCAATCACTGGAGCTGCTTATTTTAGCCATAATGTGTTGGCCCCCTAGAGCAAGGGTTCCCAAACTTTTTGACTCGGTTCCACAGATAAATATTGTGAAAATAGCCAAACTACAAGCTCACGAGCATTGATTTTGTAAATCGGCTATTTTCACCACTTCTTATGTTAAAAAAATCTAACTGTCAGGGGTTGCATTGTGGTGCCAGTTTTCTTAGGCTTGCAGGAGGGTGTGTTCTCAGCCGGTAGAGTGCCTATTTCATCTGTATCACTATCCTCATCACTTTCGCTCTCCAACATCGCCATGCTGGACATTTCTTGCTTGGTAAAGCCTGCCTGCCGAGACTCTTTTGGGTCTTGAGCTAAAAGATTTGGGAACCACTGTTCTACACAGTGGTCAGCGCCTGTGCAATACTGGTGTGCGCCCTTCCTGCTTGTTTATTTAATACTTCACATATTTGAAGATATACAAGCTCACAGTAAGCTTGTAGATCTGCTAATTTTGAAACATTAAAAAAAAACTCAAAATCTGGAATTATTTTGATGGAGGGTTTGAATCCAATATTAAAACTGCCTGGTGGGAGTCACAAACCTAACATCCGGATTTGATTGAAGTAGTGCTCTGATCAGCACCCATAGATTTTCAGGCTGGTAACCAAAATCAGTGGGGCTCATCTCCAGGCAGCTTAGCAAATTCCACGCCATATTTTATGTATTTGTGTTTTTTTCATACATTAACGCCCTTCTTGAAAATACTACAGCGTCACACAAAAGTATCAAAATTAGCAGATCCACGAGGTTGTCGATCTGCTACTTTTGCTATTTTTGAATTTTAACCCTGAAAAATAACAGTTTTGGACA
This sequence comes from Gymnoscopelus braueri, assembly GCF_963280865.1. Taxonomy (NCBI): domain Eukaryota; kingdom Metazoa; phylum Chordata; class Actinopteri; order Myctophiformes; family Myctophidae; genus Gymnoscopelus; species Gymnoscopelus braueri. Next base: position 46,472,993 of record NC_137615.1, read on the forward strand.
TGTATAAGGTTTCCATCCAACAGAGACGATTTAAGGCGTATACAGAGCTGTTGAGTGGAGAGAGTGTTACGACTCCCGAGTCCCGACCATAACATTCAATATTCAATCATTATTGTCAAAACCAACTTACAGTTGATTTGCAATTTGTTTACAGGTATAGATGTGCTCAGAGATTTCAACAAGAAGAATGCAGAAGTAATGCTTGACCATCGGGTGACCGGTAGTTCCAAACATTGAATTCTCTTAATGGGTATATCGATGAATCACGGATAATACATGGCATCGTGGTGAGATCAACGAGTGCCCTAACTCTCTCTATAAACAGCCCTGAGCATAAACATGCATCCGGCTGTAGGTCAGTGTCATTGGCAACCTCAAAATACACACTTTAGTTTTGGGCCTATTGTGTCCCACCATATGAAGCAGGCAGGCAGGAAGTATGGCATACAGCACTGTTTCCCAAACAGTGGGTCGGCCCTCGGGACCCATGTTTGGGTCGCGGACCAATTTTTAGAAAGAAATCACAACTTTTAATCAATTAAAAACAATTCCAACATTTTTCAAAAGTAGCTCATAAATAAAATCAAAACATTTAATAATTTCCATGAATAAAATGTAAACAAATATTTAAGAAGTAGTGAAAATAGCAGATCTACACGCGCAAAGTGATGCGTTGTGAGCTTGTAGATTGCTGCTTTCACTAGTTTGGGTTCCGGGCAAACATCTCATTTCTCTTTTGTGTTGAGCTAAAAAGTTTGGGAACCACTGGCATACAGCTAACCTCACTCCGTCAAATGGAAGAAGCTTGCGACACACATTTTGTTTCAATGCAAATGAGATTTCCGGAGGGAGGGGGGGTTTACCAGGCTAGCATACAGCAGCCATAGTCTATAAAGCTGCAGTCCCTCAGATTTATGTCCCACGGCAAGTGTCTACTTCTGCCCCTTTTGGGCAGGGGAGATATTACCCTTTGAGCTTCATGCGATTCCTCTTGTCAACCAGATGATGTACATTTATCCATGGAAGAGTAGAAAGACCACCTCCAACTACCACAGTTGTGTTAGCTACATTGTAATAACATATTTTACCATACAGATTGGTTAAAATAAAATATATATATGTATCATGTGGTTATATATCGTGACCATTACCATACCATGTACCATTGTTATGTTTGTATTTTTATTGTTTTTATGTTTGGGGACTACGGATGGAAACTAGCAGCTAAATCCGGCATGTTTAATGTGCATTGTCCTTTCCTAATAAACAAATAAAGTATGAGCACTCAAAAGAAACCTCCAGGGATCAGCCCAACACTGTTTACATTTTTTTTTACTGCTTCCTCGTAAACGTGGATCTGTGCCACAAGCTGTTGGTGAAACAACTGTTGTGAGTTTGAAGATTGGCTATTTGTGGCGTGCGACTCTGACTGTCATACAATGAAGCTCCTTCATTCCACCCCAACTTATACATACATGCTACTGAAACATATATTTCACTTGCCAGATTGACAAAAGTTCAGGAGGAACCCTTTGTCATACAGATATTCCTGAGAAACTCCTGCCAATACGGCACACGCAGACAGCTCAACCACTTCAACTTGGTTGGCAGGAGTCCCTCAGGGGTCTATACAAGAGATTTTTCTATTTGCTACTTTTACCTAAATTAGAAAAAAACGAAATCTGAGTGCTTCTTCCACTACTGTTGGGTCATCTGTTCACCCTGGCTTCATTTTAAAGAAGTTTTTGCTTGGGCTCTCGCCCAAGCAAACACTTCTTTAAAATGAAGGCTTGAGCAAGGAGACTTTCTAGCACCTACAGTATATGAGGGCCTAACTGTCAATTAAGTATTAAGTATTTCTACGCTCGGTGCGAGGAGTGGAGGGCCATTACCTCACATGTTTGTGAAGACCTAAGGCACCCTTATATAGTCACTGACCTCAACGTTTGTTGGCCTTGGCAACCAACCGCCTACGGCGCTGTACTGTACGTGCATATCCACATGCACACGCGAGGAGTGGGACCGTGGTCATTTACTATTCCAAGGCGCTGACGCAATCTTCTACCTTTATTAAAACCAGTGGTTCTGTTCATTTCACTCTGAGAGTGTACAAATGGAACCAAATGGACCCGTACGGGTCCATTTGGTTCCATTTGGACACTCTCAGAGTTACAGACAGACCCATGCATTTGGACCCCTGATGATGGTCCCGGGAAACCATATTGAGAACTCTGCAGGGCATTTGAACGGAGAACTGGGAGATACATATGAGCCAGAAACTGGGACTTTGTAGGCCAGTTGAGAGGACTTCCACACAACTCACCTTGCCGCCAAAGGCCCATACTCTAACCCACTATATTCATCATCAACGACAACGACAACCACAGCAAGACATAACAAAATAATTGTCACTTCTCGTGCTTTGTTTATGTTTTTTTATTTTATAAAGTAATGGCCTATTTTATACATAGTCGTATGACCGATCTCGAAGCTTGTAGATCGGCTACTGTAGCATTTCTTTTGAAAGATTCTGAAGTTTTTGAAAATCTTCGCATTCATGCCCAAAATAGAGACACAAAGTTGAAAGTGGTTACGTTTGTCTGTGGGTTTTATAAATATGTTACCAATGGAAAGTATTAACAAGAATAATGTGACTATAAATAACCCATTGGAACACTGGTTATTTTTTCCATTAACTGAAAAGTAACGACAACAATCATTCGTTTGTGTTGCCATCACTCCTAGGCTGTCATGTTGGGGAAGGGATACATTGAACTCAAACAAAGTTAAACAAGAGCTTCACATGTAATGTTAGGTCAGAATAGTTCATCAGAAAACAGCAAACATTGAGGCAATGGCCTAAAGGAGGTGAAATGACTGTTCATGTGGTTACAGTATGTTTAATTGTATATATTTGTAGCTTACCTGTTGACTACAACCATGGCGACAGAACGCGCACACACACACGCACACGCACACGCGCACACACACACACACACACACACACACACACACACACACACACACACACACACACACACACATGATAACCTATCATGTGTGGGTACATTCCTTGAGTGGATGTCAATAATGTTATAATAAACAAAGTATTTAGATATTATTTTCCACACGCACTGTATATTCCTCAAATGCCCAAATTCAAGCATCCCAATAGAGCCTGCACAGTAAAACCCTGAAGGTTAATTTAACTGAGAGTCTACAAATGGAACCAAATTTGGTCCCATCTGTACACTCAGATAAATTCATTCATTGTCATCATGCATGGCACCTGCTGCTCTGTGCCAACTCTCTTCAGCAACAATTTTTTTTTTTTTCAAATCAATAAAATACATGCCTGCTTTTGGGGTGACTCTCATGTCAAGTAGTAGGCTAGTTTCACCGTAGAATCCACCAGTGCTGTGCTGTTGTCTCTTCTGTTGTGTGCACTGCAGTATAGCAGGCTATCGTGTGCAGTAGTATCCTGGGCAGTATAGTAGGCTGTTCTCTGTGCAGTGTGCTGCCTGCCCCTCCCTCAGGCCCTCCCCAAAATGGAATTCAACGAGTTGAGGTCAACTTCACAATATCGGTGAAAACCTCATATCTTCAAAACTGTTGCATTTTAGGAAATGGAAAAAAAATAACCTGTATGGATATTTATAAAAACCCACACACACTTTAACTTTCACTTTCAAGTAGCAAGAATAGCCGATCTACAAGCTCACATCGCGTCACATGCCGATACATTGTGAGCTTGTAGATCGGATGTTTTAGCTATTTTGGCTACTTACTGTCATACGACAAGTAGAGCATTAATTTACGAAGGGGGAAAACCCCATAAAAAGTTGAATTACGGAGATACAAGGTTTCTGCCGAACGGACAACATGCAAGCAAGTCGTGGTTGTTGTGTGGAAACCTTGTATGCCAAAAACCGTTTTTATTATTATTTTATAAACGATTTAAAATAGTGAAAATTGCAGATATACAAGCTCGCAAGGCGTTTTGTGCCTGTAGATCTGATATTTTCACTACTTTTGTGCGACGCTCTTGACCTAATTGACAACAAAACATAAAAAGTTGAAATTTGGAGATACAAGGTTTCTGAGTGTTGTTGCCAAATCAGCCTTAGGCTGGGTGCAATAAATCTGTGCAGCAAATTAATAAATACATGACCTTTAAAAAATAAAATGTGTTTTATTAACCCGCAACTTAATGATTCTGTTATTTTACAGTCTAAAAAGGAAGTCGTTAACTTATTCCTATAAAAGTAGGCTAGGGCAGGCTGCATGTTTACAAAACCGTGCACATACTCTCGTGTGTGTGTGTGTGTGTGTGTGTGTGTGTGTGTGTGTGTGTGTGTGTGTGTGTGTGTGTGTGTGTGTGTGTGTGTGTGTGTGTGTGTGTGTGTGTGTGTGTGTGTGTGTGTGCGTGCATGCGTGTGTGTGTGTTTGTGGGAGGCAGGCTGGCAACTGCGTTGCACTGATGTTGGGTCTGTGCGCCCTCTGCCGGAGGTTTAGGGACTCGACCAAACAACACATGGCTGGACTGTACAGGCCAGCTTTTTATTTACAAAATTACTTATCTGTAGGCTTCAGAAAAAGGCAAACTTCCTCAGTAAAAAGGAAAACTTAGGCTCATCGGACAGTGGTGGAAGAAATACTATTTATTTTTACTTGAGTAAAAGTATCAATACTTCAATGTAGAAATACTCTATTAAAGTATTGGTATCAAAACGTACTTAAAGTACCAAAAGTAAAAGTACTTATTCTGCAGAATGTCCCATTACGCAAGTTTTCAAAAACTTAAATCAATGTATGAAAATCATTTGAAAATAGCAGATCTACAAGCTCACAACATGTTGCTTTGCAATGAGCTGTGAGCTTGATCGGCTATTTTCAAATAGCCAAAGTTTAAATAGGGCTGAAGCCTGAAGTGGTTTGTTTCTGTAATAATAATCAAAATCTACAAATTAACTAGTAACTAAAGTTTTCAAATAATTGTAGTGAAGTAAAAGTATAATATTTTCCTCTGAGATGTACTGGAGTAGTAAAAGTACAGACAATTGGAAATATTCCAGTAAAGTAAAAAATACCTCAAAATTGCACTTAACTTAAGTACAGTACTTGAGTAAATGTAGGCCTACTTAGTTACTTTACACCACCCATGGCATGGGGTCAGAGACGATTAACCTACACTTCATTCTACCACTATTATTCACGATTGTATATTGTGTACAGTACGGGGAATTCAACCCGCACACAGTCACACATTATCAAACTGCGAAGATTCAGCTCCAAAAAGGCCGATCACCGTCCATTGTACGCAGGCACGGACGGGGTTCGAACCCGCGATCTTCGGTTTACGAGACCGACGCCTTACCACTTGGCCACCGCGCCTGGTAGCGAGCTGAACTCACGGGTTTAAAGTTAAAGGTACAGCGGGCACCGAGGACAGGGCTTTATTTCTGCTTGGAGGTCGTTATGGCTGAGGGATTGACTTTAATTAGCAATCGGTACTTTCAAGTGCTGTTTAAAAACAACTTTACTTACAAGTGTCACGCGCACGGCGGGGTTGCACGGCGCGCACCCGCACGGATTCACCCAACCCGGATGTGTGTCCAGCGTTGCCAGGTTTTGCGAGAGAAACAAGCAACCGGTTCTTTGAAAATAAGGCCAAAAGAAGGCCACATGAGCAATTTAAATCTATATTCGTCCGATATTTGACAAAGCTGATCTACAAGCTCACAAAGTGTCACAATGTGACGCGATGTGAGCTTGTAGATCTGCTATTTTCAAACGAATCTTCTGGAAAAAGTTTTTTTTTTTTATATTTAAAAAATCATTTTAACACAAATCTGGTATGGGGGTCCCTGGCCCGTGTGGACAAATACATTTTAATTTGGGGGTCCTTGACATGAAAATGTTTGAGAGCCACTGGTTTAAACAACATTAGAAACAAGCCAAAAAAAAACGCAACCCGCAATCTACAAGCAACTTAACAGAAAAACAAGCCCAACGTCGCTTATAATAAGCGACATGGCAACGGCCTGTGTGTCAGGGTGGAGGATGACAGCTGGGTTAGACCGGGCTCAATTGGTTTAGACTGCGTTCCGTTTGTGGATCCGGTCTAGAGCTGATACGGAAATAGTCTGTGTGCGTCCATCTATTGTAGATATGGACATGACAGGATATAGTAGGCGGGCCTTAGAGCGGATATGAGGCTTGAACAGCAAATAGACACCACCAGGATTTTAGCCTGGCTGCTGGTGATGCGAGAGAGAGGTTACAGCTGTGTGTCACTGCTATTAATAATCCTGTTGAAATGTATGTATTAAAATAACAATGTAGATGACGTGGGATTGAAGCCTGTGTGCTGTCATATGTCCGTCTGTTGTTCGCGTGTGTTAAATTAACAACTCATGTGGTAAGTTGGACTGATACACAAATCAAATGTGAGTGACCCGATGTGCTACGTTTATTAGCCAAAAAGCTCTTATAGCAGCTCTACGGTAGCCTGCTAGCTACGTGATTTATCATTCAGCAACACGGTGGATGAAAATACTAACTCATATTATTCTTAATATCCTTAAGCTGAGCCTGGATGATAATGTTGAAAATAGGCTGACGCTCTTAACTACAGTATAGGTGAACATAAATGTAATGTCATCATGACTCCTCTCATCTCATAAATAGTTACAAATAGTTAGTCCATGTAGGCAGTGGTGGAAAAAGTCCTTTTTTACTTAAGTAAAAGTATCAATACTGCAATGTAGAAATACTCTGTTAAAGTCCAGTAATCAAAATTTACTTGAGTAAAAGTACAAAAGTATTGGTATCAAAATGTACTTAAAGCCAAAGTGCAGTAACTACAGGGGAAAAAATCACTGAAAATGTGTTTAAAAGTGATTCAACTGGTCAGCCAAATCCCAAATGAGATCTCGGCATATAAGTGACATTACAATAATAATAATATTGTAAATGTATAACATATTTACCTATATTTCCTATATATATACTTATATTTCTGTCTGCTTGATCATTACAGTCTTTGACGGAGCCCTGTGGGTCACTTCAGTTCCACCCCCTGCCTATCTGAACCCCCCCTGTTCGCTCCGCTATGCCTCTAGTGGTGGACGCCGTGTGGGCCCTGTGGAGCATCGGAGCGGGCGTCTACGACTACTTCCAAACCTCCGCCATGGAGGAGAGGATCCACGCGCTGGAGAACGTCCTCACCATCCACCAGTGTGTGATTATGGCCCTGTCCGCAGGCCTGCTCCTGCTCATGACCTACATACTGTGGAGAAAACACTGAAATCCCGGCCCGACCTGGGCTGTTCCGACCACGCTGCACCGTGCACGTTCAACCCTTCTCCATCGCGGCCCGAGAGACCTTCTCTAAAACCTCCAACATCTCGTCTTGTGTTGTTGACACCCAAATGACCGAGAGCGATGTGACATCCTAAACTTTTAAAATGTTTAGGGGGCAGATTGTCAAACCTTTGGACCCCCAGTTTGATATGCATTAGGCCACGGACCCCCTTTTGATATGACATTCATTTCTGGGACCCCAAAGTATACGGTGGTTATTTTACTCTGAGAGTCGATTAGTCACCCCATGGAGACTTGAACTCATGGATATTTTATTGTTTTTGTCGCATTCCTAAGCCAATAATTTGATGATCGGCAGCGGTTCCGGTAGGAGACACAAAGAGTCTCCTTTGTGCTACCGGAACCGCTGCTTACTGGTCCGCTGGTCATCAAATTGTTGGCTTAGGAATGCGACGAAAACAAAAAAATATCCATGAATTGAAATCTCCATGGGGTGACTAATCGATAGGAAAAAAAGTACTTTTTTGGGTGAACTATCCATTTAACCTCAGTAAAACTATGCCTATCATGGGTCAAATCCAGCGACCTCGGAACGGTCGCCACCACGTATTCCTAACCTTAACCTCAGTAAAACGAATACAAGAACCGCTGGGGGGCGAGCGGTCCGAAAATAATGGGGGCGACTGTGTTTTGGGGCGTGCGTTCCGGTTACCCCTGGTGGACCCCGGACCCAACGTTCATAAATAGTGGTTTAGGGACTTCAAAAAAAAAATGTGGTGGGCAGGTGGCAATGTCAAATCTTGCGCAAATCTACTGAGACTTGAAATGTTAGTTTTCCGTCCATGTGTTAGAGAGGGGGAGCATATCGTCGCTGTCTGGCAGAAACCTTGTATCTCCGCATTTCATCTATTAATTTTTTTTTTTAATTATGTTTTTATGTTCTGCTAAACCGCTGTGCATACTGTCACTAGGCTTACCAGTGTTTGTGCACATAATGTACTACTGTATACGTTTGGACATTTTAAACTTTTCCTTTCCCATAATAGCAGTCACAGGGTTGTCCAAATTTGGCCATGGGTGATGTTATCAGAGCCACGCCATCTGTCTATAACAGGAAGTGGATGGGGGGTCAAAACCTTGCCCAAATATGGAGTCACACGTCATAGACGACTGTCGTCACAGAATGGGCACAAGATGTCCCAGATCCATGTGAAGCCATACCGTCATTAGACCCTGTCTTGTTTCATAAACGAATGTCCTATTTTATTTATACTTAGTTGAGTGACCGTGTCGGGCAGAAATTAGTTAAATTAGCCAATCCACCAGGTCACAACTTGTTGCATCCTGATGGGAAGACTTTCACCTACAGTATAATATGCCCAAATAGGAAAGCCAGGTTCAAAGTGTTTAAGCCTGTCTGTGGGTTTTATAAATATTGAACAAATGAAACATATTAACAAGAGTTTTTGACTAAATAATAACTACATTGATTGAATCCATTATAACACAAGTTTTCTTTTAGTTGCATTTCCTGAAAAGTAACGGTTTTGGACATACAAGGTTTCCACCCGACAACAACGAAATCTTGAGTTTGTGTGTAGTAATCAAGTGTGCTAGACATCAATTGAGGTTTGGAATTCAGCACTTGCAAAAGTTACTTTAAGGTGAAGAAATAAGTATATCAGACACCAGGAAGTAAACATGGTTATGGCTTAATGCTCCTGTGGTCTTTATGCTAGCTTGATGCCTCATCAAGTCAAGCACAGGCTGCTATTGAGTGCTAATACCTGCATACCTGTTACTCAATGTGATGTTTTTGTACTGACGGAGAATAAGGGATTAACATGGGTATTCATAGGATAACTGGTACATTTATACTTCTATTTAATGACAGACTTTACATATGTTAAGTCTGTCATTCAGAGAGCCAATGCAGATCTTGTGTCTAAGACTATTTTATTTGTTATTGGCTTTTTGACTCTTAAGCCTGATTTATACTTCGTATGACAGTGTCACTTGCTGAAAATACCCAATGTCCAAGCTCAACGCATTGTTGTGATGCATTGTGAGGTTGTAGATCTGCAATTTTTGGTAAGCGTCATACGATTAAATACAAATCAGGCTTTACTTACTGCTCTAACGTCTCACCCCATGGGTTTCATTGTGTAAGTGCTGTTCCAAGTTACTGGGACAAAACAGTACCATGGCCATAAAAGGAAACTGAACATATTTTAATAAATTATACTACTCATTGTTCATTGGTCTTCATTTGAGACTTCTATTGATGTCTCATAAGATGTCAAGTAGGGCTACAATTATCAATTATTTTCTTAGTGACTTTCGATTACTTTTGCAATTAATTGAGTAATCGAAAATAGCAGATATGCTCACAACGTGGTCCTCACTAATGCTCATTGTACGATGGCACCATTTCACCATGCACCATGTCTACTTTCTTTTATGCAAGATCTAAATGTTCCGTTCCTATGCTCGTGCATTAATTAAACCTAAAATGAGATGTTGAAATCTTGCTTGAAATGACCAAAACCTGTCTACCGATGATGTTACTGGTAGGAAGGTTTCTGAACTGTTCACAGCCATCTTATAATGAGCATTAGTGAGGACTACTTATATGAAGATAGGTTGAAAATGTGTGAAGTGGTTCTTTAAGTTTTATTAAAGCAAATGGGGGAGAGTGTGTTTTCGCCTGTTTGTCTGGTGCTAATCTTGCAAATCGCTGGACCAATCCGGGCTAGATTTATTGTGTGCTGTGCAGCACACTGTCAGAAAGCCAAGGAAGTACCAACATGCATTTTGTTCCCCCACATATTGTGTATATAATATATATATATTTTTTAGAACTTTGACTTCCAATTTTATAATTGGAAGTCAATGGCGGACAGATCGATTTGTTCCCAAACAAATATGGGCATGAAAACTTCCCCAAAAAATGCGGGACGAGTGAGCGTATCCAGGTTGCACAGGAGTATGTGTGTATAAAGCTGAGGATTCTCTCTTACAGGGAGGAGGACCAGCAATAGCCTTGTACTCATTCCAGAGAAACCTAAACTGTTCTTGACGGAGCCCCGTGGGTCATTATCTGTCTGCCTTTACCCCTCCTCTGAACTCCCCAGTGTGCTCCACTATGAAACAAAAACTGGATGGTGTGATGATATCGTGGAACATCGGAAAAGAGATCTATGTGTAGTGATTTGCTCCAAGCTGGGATTGAATCCTAGTCTCCCACTCAGCAAACCAACACACAACCTACCGTGCCAATTGAGCTGAGCCCAATTGGCAGAGTTGTTGTGGCCGCATAGCTGACTGACATAGTTTCACTTTCAAGTTTCCATTTGCAAATGCATCTAGGACACTTACTGTCAAAACAAAAGTAACAAGTGTTCTCACCGAAGCAGGTAAGAATGTTCTTCACACTGACTTGAAAAATATTGTTGGAATTTATATTTTCTGACTATATCTTAAGTAACACTCAATTGTGACATTTTCTGAGCTGTGGAATAAGGCATGAGTAACACTGTTATTCATTCTGTTTCCCTGTACCTGAAAACACCAACTGTTTATACTTCATATCCTTATTCTGAGCCTGGATTATAATAGCACTGTTCTACCTACAGTAGCTGACATTACAATCACTATAAATATAATGTCATCATGAGTCATCTTAAGGCAACTCTCCTACCGGATCAAGTCTGTCAGGAGAAGGCGCGCTCAACTCAAGGTCAAGTCTTGAGGTGTAGTGGTCTCATACAATTTAACTGGGTGCAGATTATTGACGATATACAATGAAAAGATTATACGTTATAGTCGTCACAGAATGGGCACGTCCCAGATCCATGTGAAGCCATACCGTCATTAGTCTTGTTTCATAAACGAATGTCCTATTTTATTTATACTTAGTTGAGTGACCGTGTCGGGCAGAAATTAGTTAAATTAGCCAATCCACCAGGTCACAACTTGTTGCATCCTGATGGGAAGACTTTCACCTACAGTATAATATGCCCAAATAGGAAAGCCAGGTTCAAAGTGTTTAAGCCTGTCTGTGGGTTTTATAAATATTGAACAAATGAAACATATTAACAAGAGTTTTTGACTAAATAATAACTACATTGATTGAATCCATTATAACACAAGTTTTCTTTTAGTTGCATTTCCTGAAAAGTAACGGTTTTGGACATACAAGGTTTCCACCCGACAACAACGAAATCCAACCGGATCAAGTCTGTCAGGAGAAGGCGCGCTCAACTCAAGGTCAAGTCTTGAGGTGTAGTGGTCTCATACAATTTAACTGGGTGCAGATTATTGACGATATACAATGAAAAGATTATACGTTATACGATTATACGTTTCTCTAGGTAGACTGCTGCTGCTGCTGTACAAACCTATTAAAAGAACATAAGAAACTACTCAAGAGAGTGCGGATAATCCTTTCATTGTATATCATGAGTCATCTTATCTTATAGTTCGATTCTATTACATCAGTGCTCAAGCTGTACAAAGCTATTATCTCTGGGACCCCAATCTACAGTAAGAACATTTTAATTGTAAGACGTGATTTGGTCTGATATGGTCTCTGATTTGGTCCACAATTACTTGACTGTCTACTGCAGTAAAACACTGATCAAAAGGACAATTCCTGAATGTTCTCTAATTGTATTTACTTGTATGGTGAAGATTACTGTAACTATCAAACACTTAGCTGGAGAGGAGACCCCCTCTCATCAACCTCTGTGGGGTCAATTGTCTACATGCTGTAGTCAACTGGAACTGAAAATATAGTTTGTTTGTGATAGGGTTAAATGTTATCTGTTTTATATATGTGAGTCAAGTATCAGTTTGTGGAGATATGTAAAAAATAAAATAAGATAAAATGATTGAATGAAAGAAAGAAAGGAACTGAAAATATAATGATCCCATATTTTTGTCTGCTTGATCATTACAGTCCTGCCCTGAGGGTCATTACCTGTCTGCTTTACCCACGCCTCACAACTCCTCTCTGTTCTCTGCCATGACAGAAAAACTGGATGCTTTCATGACGCTGTTGAGCTTCGGAAAAGATATCTATGGCCATTTCTACCCTTCCAGAGAGAAGTACCATGACATGATGAACATGATCATAGTTCAGCAGTGGGTGATTATAGCCCTGTTAGTATGCCTGGTCCTGCTGCTCATCAAATCCAGGTTCTAGGAGCCTTGACTGATCAAGGGCCCTTGATCAACCCAGAAAAAAATAGTAAGGAAAAATAGAAAAACGCTTACTGTTGTAATTTGCCAAGTGAGTGCCTCATTCACTTGAAATATAGTGATACAACTCACTCACTTGAAATACTTTACTACTATTTTTGTTTGTTGTCTGGTCAGATTCAATGAACTTAATATTCATTCATTATTTGTCTCCACCAGGCCGGACGGCTAAAAGCTGGAGACTATGTTTTCACTCCTGTTCGTCCGTCCGAGTGTGCGTGGAAGGTTTTACGAAGAAAGGTTGAGCGGTGCCTGAGATTAGCTGTTCACAGACTCTCACGGACAGGGGCGAAAACATATTCTACGCCTGTCGGCCGTTTCAGTCTGGCAGAGATAAAAAAGTTAATATAACTTATTGAGAGACTCTGCTAGTCTCAACAAAGTGGTAATACACATACCCACACACACACTACGTTACCTTAGTGAAGTGTCATTGTGATAGAGTGCTTTTTTTTTTTGCACTCGCAGATTCGTCTGGTCCCAGGCTATCAACCCCGAGGGGTTTTGGTCTTTAAGTGGCTATACACTGTTTAAGTGCAATTCGGTTCCAGTATGGTCTTCAGTTAATAGAAAATAAAAAAAGAACGACTGTATGTCCGTTTGGGCACCAGGGATGGCTTGAAGGAGCGGGGTTAGCAAAACCCGGTAATATCGAGTCCATATCGAATATCGAAGAAAGGTTTCAATGACCCACAAGCTGAATAATATAAAAAGTACAAACCGAGACTATTGTATTGCAATGCCACTGACAGATCCAGTGGGCATATCTCTCTCTCCACTCTGTGTGGGTCACAGGGTGGCATCTAACACTCCATAACGAGTCCTTGCCACACCAGTTGCCACCACAACTTAAGATGTAGCCTATTATACTATAAAGACAATAAATTGTTCAACATTCTTGATATTTATTCAAAGTTGATGTAACGTACCAACAGTTTAAATTCACTGTACTTTTGACTTTTCTGACTGTACGTTAGATAGCAATGCATCAAACCACACCAAACACACCCATGGGTGCGCAGATGAGCACAAAAACATTTCATAATTCTACAACTTGGGCACGGGTGTGAACTGCAGCCGATGCAGGATCATTCTTCATCGTTTCAACTACGCGCTTCCTCTCAAGCTGTACAAAAAAGGAGCACGAGTTTACAAGGGGGACCCTCGGCCTAGACGACAGGCACCTCTCACACAACTGCAGGAGGTTGCCGGAAATTAAGTCTTTCGGAAGACTGCCTTGAAGCGTGCGACCACAGCTTGCTTTTCTGTCGGGTGTGCTCCCTTTAGCCTTTTGTCCTCCCAGACTCACTCACAAGGCAGCGGGGCAGTGGTTGATAGGTGCCATGGCGTATTCACCAGGGTGGGCTTGCACACCATATCTCTGGAGGCTGCTCCGAGATACCCTGCCGAGCTAGCAGGGTCCCAGCTACAGTGCGTGTCCACGGGGAGGCCTCCAGCGTCTCATTGTTGTAATGTGATTCTTACATTCTCCAGTTGTAAAAATGTGTAGCCTATGCAATACACCAAATTAAATATTGAATTTAGTGTGTGTGGATAGATCTGTCTGCTTTCGCCATTAACGCTGCTGGCTTGATCTTCAGGGAGAAATGAGCAAACAACAAAAATAATAATAGGGTTAGGGTTATGGATGTTGAAAAGTATCCGCCCGGGGATCAGAGAGAGAGATTTCAGAGCTACAACAGAAAACAGAGCAGAAATGTACGGAGCAGTAATACTGTACGTATACTTTTAAAGGTAGGGTAAGTGATATTTTTTGGTTAAAACAAAAAGTATTTTGTTAAAATGTTAAAATACTATATTCTGATAGTACTCATTGCTATAGAGTGTTTTTTCAGTAACAGATGTCTCCCTGTCTCTCCAGCTCTTTAATAAACAGAAAATACATTTTTCGGTAGGTGTCAAAATCTCAGCCAATCAGGAGAAAGTACCCATTTTTAAGCTTAATTTGTATAGTGTTCCAGTTCCAATTTTGCATGCTCACTTCTTAGTGTCATCACTTCCAATTTCACTTGTTTAATCTATATCCTGATTGAGTTCTCTGTCCTGGTTGGATAAAATTGGAAATGAAACTGAAACTGAAACGAAAATGCATTTTCTGTTTAATAAAGAGGTGGAGAGACAAGGAGACTCCTAATACTGAACAAACACTCTATAGCAATGAGTACTATCAGAATATAGAGCTATTTAACAATTATTTTAACCAACGCAAATCACTTACCCTACCTTTAAGAATTCAATCTCCAAATTACTCTTTTGATAGTAAAGGTTGCCTGCCACTGATCTATGGCATGGGCAATGTATCGATACTGTAGGTCAATATGCAGTAGTATTATTGATACAAGAATATAATGGGATTTCGGATATCGTAATATAATGTATGGCATAACTGTAGTTTTTTCCTGGTTTTGAAGGTTTCATTACAGTAACGTGATTTTCTGAACATATTGGACTGTTCTGTTCTATTATTTGCACATGACAAGTTAAGATAAACATTTATTGATCCCTGTGGGGAAATCCAGGTGCCATAGAAGCAACAGCAGTAAGAATGATCACACAAGAAATGTACCGGTAAGAGTAGAGTCAAGAGCCAAACCAAGATAGCAAGATAGCTATAAAATATCAAATTAGAATTAAATTATTAGATTTAGACTCATAGTAGATCGGGTGCATTTAGATTCAATGTCTGACCGTAGACATATGCACTGGTTCAGTTGATATTTTTTTCAAAAATCTCAATGTGCAAATATTTTGTGAAAGCACCAATATTCCACAAAATATTATCCTCACACAATATTGATATCAAGGTGACAGTGTAAAAAGTTCAAACATAAAGACTTCATCAACTGAAATTCCACAAATGAGGTACATCCTTACCTGTCCTTGTGGAAAGGCATGCATTGGCCAAACAAAAAAGCAATATGTGCAGGCAATATTGAATATTCTATGGATTAACACTATGTTGAGGCAAACCATGGTCCTCCTTCATCTTTGCGCTTTGTTGGTGTCAAACAAGTCACTGCCCCTAGAGGGGGTAATATCACCAAGTTGTTATCCCAGAGAGAACTGTTTTGGAATGGATCCATCAACTTACTTGGATCAACTTACGTGGACCCCAGGAAGAATAGCTGCTGCTAAGGTAGTAGCTAATGGGGATCCAAATAAACAAACAAACAAACTTAAAGCTGCACTTTTAATGTAACTTCCCTAAGTTCTACCCTGGATTTGAACCCGGTTTCCTGCGCAAGTGCTGACATTTTTACCTTTGAGCTAATAGAGCCTGTCCGCTTACTCATAGGATAAATTGAATCTTGACCTTCAGGTCAAAATTCGTACGAGTCATCTCGTAGCATGCACGCACGCACGCACACACACACACACACACACACACACACACACACACACACGCACACACGCACACGCGCACACGCGCACACGCGCACACACGCACACACACACACACACACACACACACACACACACACACACACACACACACACACACACCCCACACACACACACACACCCCACACACACACACACACACACACACACACACACACACACACACACCATACTCCACTCATCCAAAACACTTGATCCGCTTTAAGTGTTCCTTGTCATCCATCATTCTGCTTAAGTTTGTGACTCCATTAAACTACAATGATTCATCTCTAGAGTGACACTTTTGTTGTTTTTGATCTCAAATATTGAACATGATGAAACAATATCTCCATTGCGAGGGGGGGGGGGGGGGGGAATAAAAAAGAAATTAAACACCAACTGTTTATTCTGAGCCTGGATTCTAATGTTAAAAATAGTACTGTTTTAACTATAGTGGCTGACAATACTATGACCATAAATATAATCTTATCTTATCTTATAGTTACTACTGAATTTGATAAGAGTTTTTATCCCTGGGACCCCAATCTACATACAGTAAGAACAGTATTGTTAGACATGATATGGTCTGTGATTTGGTCCACAATTCCTTTACTGTCTACTGCAGTAAAACACTGATCAAAATGACAATTCCTGAACATTCTCTAGTTGTATTTACTTGTACTATATGTAATGGTGAAGATTACTGTAACTATCAAACACTTATACAGTAGCTGGAGAGGAGGCCCCTTCTCGTCAACCTCTGTGGGGTCAACTGTCTGCATGCTAGTCAACTGGAACTGCAAATATAATGATCCTATCTCTGTCTCCTTGAACATTACAGACGTTGACGGAGTCCTGCGGGTCATTACTTGTCTGCTTTACCCCGAGTTCTGGACAGAACTCCTCTCTGTTCTCCACCATGTGGGATTTGTGGTCGAAAGTTAAACCGACGGGCTTGGGAATGAAAGTGAATGTTTACAACCCTGCAGAGAACACGAACCATGGGCAGCAGCACAGTTACAATATGCTGGAGAGATCCTTCATGGCCACTATGAACTCCATCTGGCTGATGGTAGCATTCCTGGCCTGGATCATCGTCCCCAGGCCCTATTACTGATCAAGGGCCCTCGAAAAAAGCCCAGAAAATAAATGAAACAAATATACGGCACCTAATGTTGTAATTTGCCATGTGAGAATAATAAATTGTAGCCTACTATTCAATGTTGATGAGTCTTTATTATTTCAACAGATTTTCGGAAGTGTCGCTGAAAATATTGAATCGGAATCAGAATCATCTTTATTTGTCACATCACAGGTTTACAGGTGTAAAACATTGTACATTTAAACCTTTTAGAGTGACCTTAATCTTTTTCTAACCATAAAATGTTATACTCAACTCAGTTATTTACTTTATTC
This sequence comes from Gymnoscopelus braueri, assembly GCF_963280865.1. Classification (NCBI taxonomy): domain Eukaryota; kingdom Metazoa; phylum Chordata; class Actinopteri; order Myctophiformes; family Myctophidae; genus Gymnoscopelus; species Gymnoscopelus braueri. Next base: position 46,490,399 of record NC_137615.1, read on the forward strand.
TGTTTTATTATTTTCCATTATTATGAAATGCCTGTCAAGAAAAGGTGTTCAAAATTCCATGTATTACACACGAGCAAATGTTCAAAACAGTAAACTAACTTAACGGTCTTTGTGTTCTACTTAAAATCCTGGATACACTAAAATACCCTATACTGCACACTGCAAACTTTAAAGCTGTGAAAACTAGAGCCCGATTGTGTGTACTGAACTAATCTAATGCTATTTGTGCTCTACCTCAAACAATTACAACATTGTGTAAATAAAGTTCAAATATAAAAAGTTGCATCTTTGCTATAACACCCAGTCAAACAAGGGGTTTTCCTTCACATCATTTATTATTTCTCAGCACCTCTCGAATTGAGCTAATTTAAAATTTCATTTGGAACTTTAGGCAACTTTTGAGAGGTGGTTCACATGCTAAAATGCATAACTTTTCCCTCTGAATGACACAAAAAGATTTTCTTTCTCGCACATTTAGTCACAACACATGTTTTGGTTAAAACAAAAATAATTTAGTTATAGCTTTATATACCGAGTACATCATTGCTATATAGTGTTTGTTCAGTAACAGTAGTCCCCCCCCCTCTCCAGCTCTTTAATAACAGAGCATACGTTTTCAGGTGGGTATCAGTTTCATCCATCAGTAGAGGGAACCCCACAAAGATCATTCATCAGCTTCAATTTCATAATGTTACAGTTCCAATTAGTCTCCTAATTCTTTTCTTCCAAGTTCCGCTTGTGTATCCCGTATCTTGAATGAGTTCTCTGTTCTGATTTGATTAAATTGTTATCCTAACCTGAAAATGAATTTTCTGTTTAAAGAGAGGGGAGGCCCCTGTTACTGAACAAACAGTGGAAGTTATTTAAGAAAACAATATCTCAGATCCTTTAAATGTGTTGGTGAAATCCCATGGTCAAATCATTAAACACATTTAGTTCAGTTTACAATTGTTTGGTTAAAATGTCACAAAATCGTTCTATAAATTCTAAATCTAGAGAGAGATGAAGCAGGGACCCCCACTACATACTGTATAATTCTAAAAGTGTGTGAGTGTGAGGGTGCGCGTGTGTGTGTGCGTGCGTGCGTGCGTGCGTGCGTGCGTGCGTGCGTGCGTGCGTGCGTGCGTGCGTGCGTGCGTGCGTGCGTGTGAGTGAGTGTGTCAACAGCGTATCTCGAGAACCGCACGACAGATCGACTTAAAACTCGCCGTGCATATCACAGAGGACTGGATGGCATGTGCCAAGTGGGAAGTCGGATCGGCAGATCTCCAAAACAATTGATAAATGCACAAATCCCCACATATGGAGTACCATGATGTCACCAATATGACGTCATAGTACTGACATCATAGACTGGCCTGTACTCCATATTTGGTCATGCCTCACACAGAATATGGGCATAAAAGGGACACAAACAGACAGATACAGAAATCTCCATATATGGGCATAAAAGGGACACAGACAGACAGACAACGGATACCCAACGGGTATTGCATAACCGGGTGGAGCACATCTTACCAACTTGCACCTTTCACGATCAGGCCGGTGCCCGTCTGGTAGGGTCTAGTATGTGAAAAACTAAAGATTTGCCAGTCGATGTAAGTAACGTTTTACGTCATTTTGCAATGACATCATCACGCAATGACATCACTACGTCATTTAGCCACCAACAAATCCACCTGCCGGTAGTAACTTCCCCTAGTCGGCAACACGCACACCTATGGCACCATACCCTCTGTGCTGATACCTCAGCACAGGAATGTTGAGGTAGCAACAGTCAGGAGAGAAAAGATATCCTGACACAATGTCTTTCATTCTAGAAAAGAAAAAGAAATTCAAATTCAAAGTAGACTTCGACTTGGTCGACCTCTCTTTGATTCCCCTCGTCAATGGAGTTATATTTTGTAAAGTCAGACTCTTTGACGGTCGCTTTACCGAAGTGTCCTCTCGGGAACCAGTCAAAGATAACCGTGTGCAGTGGAATAAGAGATTCTCCTATGAATGCAAAATAAGTGCCAAGGAAAGGACAGGAGTTCTAGAACCTTGCATGTGCCGAGTGTCCGTGCGCAAGGAAGAGAAGGGGGGAAAGGAGTTTACAAAGCTGGGCTATGCCGACTTAAACCTCTCAGAGTTCGCTGGGTCAGACAGTACCACACGTCAGTGTCTGCTGGAGGGATATGACATGAAGTATTATAACACCAGAAGACAGGACAATTCCATCCTCAAGGTTGTTATCACCATGCAGCTTATGTCTGGAGACCCCTGTTTTAAAACGCCTCCATCTACAGCTATGACGTCGCGAATCCCACAGGCTGAGACTGGAGGTCTTAATAAGGACAGAAAGGGAGGAGTCATGCACGATTCTATCATCCATACTACTATAAGGAGGTCTGTCACCTGCTCCACGACCACGAGACATGCCATAAGGCAAGGCTCTGTAGATAATCAGTCAAAGAGAGTTAACGACACCAGGGTGAATCCTGATGACATCATAGAAAAGATACTGCAGAGTGAGAATTTTGCTCATAGTCTGCTGAGTTCAGAAGATGAAGGGCTCAGGCTGTTGGTTGGATCTGATGGAAGCACAGCACTGGGAAACCAAAACACCAGGGTTGGATCCAGGTAGCCTGAAAACCAGACAAATCTGCCATTGCAAAAAATGAAAGTGCCTTGGGCAGATTTGGTCTGCACCGCTCAGTTGTGATTGGATTTCACTCCCTCCAAAGTAGTGGGGGACCAATCAGGGCCCAGTATGCAAATATGGGGCGGGATTATCACCAGAGGCATTTTTTTAATTCGCCCCTTGGAAATGCAGGTTCCACACAGAGATTCCAGACTAATCTCTACGCAGTGATATTAGGGCCTCCTCCCTCGTCCCTATCTTCCCTCAGCTCTATGGCAACCCCAACCCTAGGGGAAAATAGGGCTGGTAGAACAAAGGTGGCTGAGTGAGCTGCCTTATCTTCTCTCAGCCCTATTTTCCTCAGCCGGGCTGACCCCCTATGAGCAGGTGGTGGTGTATACGCGCTAGGATCAGGGACGTGTGCATCAGTAAAGGGTGGCACAGTATTCTGGCTGGTGTGATAGAAGGGGACAAAAGGGGTGCAGGATGACCAGGAAAGGTGATACCATTGGCAGTTGTCACTGCCTCATTCCAGGAAAATCACTTGCCTAACAAATGGTTAGGGTCGGTGTCTAAGGCTATTTACAATTTTTGTATTCTTATTATTTTTTATATTTTTATTTTATGGTTAGTTATATTTGTTCTCATTTCTTATTATTATCTCTACCCTTACTCTATCCTGTGTTTCATGCGTTTATCTACTCAACACCACCCCATCTGACTCACATATCATGTGGAACACCAGAGTTCAGTAGTATTCAAAGAGATAAATTCAAGGCCACATTTCCAGTCAAGAGTTTTGCTAAATGAGTTAATAGCGTATTAGTAGCGTTCCTACTCCCCTAGACCCAGTGGGTCATAACAGGTATATTTAGGGACATTGTCAACAGTTTTTCAGTTGGATCAGAAAGGCCTTGCTGTTCATTGAAAGTCAGTCATTGAAAAGTCATTGAAAAGGCACTGGTCATAACGCGCATGTGTCTTCTATTCCTCTCCTTGCCATGCCATCATTGATGAATATCAATGAATCACAGTACTATTGTCCACCTATAACGACTTTTAAAACATCCATGCATGCATTTAATAAAAGATAGGTTAACCAAAGAAAGTATATTTAATACAACACAGACTGGATCCTGTTTTACTATTGTACACATACCATGAATGTTTGGATTTTTTTTTTAACTTTCACATTAGCAATGTGACCAAGACAGCCTTCTTTCACCTAAGAAACATTCTTATGGTGCGCTCATTCTTTTTCTTTTTATCTCAGCAGGATGCAGAACATTTTATTTCAGGTCGACTTGACTATTGGCAATGCATTATATACTTCCCCCATTATATACTTCCCCAAGAAGAAGTTTTTTTTGGGTGGCCCAGCGGCCCACTAGCCAGCGGCCCACCGGGCATATGCCCGGTATGCCAAATGGCCAGTCCGCCCCTGACTCACCAAATAATAATAACACATCTGCTGCTAGGATGCTTGCTGACAATAACGGAACGAGCAGAGCATGTCATCACCCGAATCTTGGCTACTTTACACTGTCACTAAATGTGTGACCATGCCTACCTCAATGACTCATTAACGCCCTCAAGAGGTCTTCTGCTGCTGGTTTATGAAAGGTTGACTTACAATCAAAACCCAGAAGAAATGGGTGATGCTGCGTTCATTAATTATGCCCCTAATCTGTGGAATACCTTACCAGAAACCAGGGAGGCAAGCACAGTCAACATCTTTAAGCGTCAGTTAAAACCCCATATTTTCAATCTAGCTTTTAATGGTATCTTGGGAGGTGATTATGAGGTGATTATAATGTATGATATATAAAATATTCATTTACATAATTTATTATTTTAGTTTTCTGCTACTTTGTTGATGTTTTTGTTTTTAATCTTTTAATTATCTCTTTCTATCTTTCTTTCTTTTTGAGCTCTGTTGAGCACTTGAGCTGCATTTTAGGTCAAACTGAAAGACAGAAAACCAAGGGCAGAGAGAGAAAAAATGCCAGACAAGCTGGAGGTTGGTCCTCACACTCACTGGAGCATATGGGCTGTGCACTAACTGGCAGCCCCACCAATGCCTTTTTAATCTCTGTAAACTTTTGGGCTATTGACATTTTATATAGACCTTAATTGTTCCTGTCAAGCATCCTAGCAGCAGCACTGCAAGACAAATACAAGTAAGAAGAGAGAAAAGATGTGTATATATATATATATATATATATATATATATATATATATATATATATATATATATATATATATGTATGTATGTATGTATGTATGTATGTATGTATGTATGTATGTATGTATGTATGTAGTATGTATGTATGTATATATGTATATATGTATATATGTATATATGTATGTATATATGTATATATGTATATATGTGTGTATATATATATATGTATATATGTGTGTATATATATATATATATATATATATATATATATATATATATATATATATATATATATATATATATATATACGCACGCACGCACGCACGCACGCACGCACGCACGCACGCACGCACGCACGCACGCACGCACGCACACACGCACGCACACACACACACACACACACACACACACACACACACACACACACACACACACACACACACACACACACACACACACCTCGCATCACCAGCCTTTCCACCGCGGAGGAAAGCCTGGTGTGGGTAGTGTCTGCCTGTCACCTGATTTAAAAAATGCAAACATAGCGTAACATAGGCTACTGGCTTTATTCCAGAAAAATATTATTAGTACACCTGATGACTCAGCACTCCTGATCTCGGGTGAGGACAAGTTGCAAGTCGAGGAAGCTCTCAGCTCTGGACTCTCAAAAATCCGTACCTGGCTTACCGATAACAAACTGTCACTACACCTTGGGAAAACTGAATCCATCCTATTTGGGACCAAACATTCCCTCAGTAAAATGAAGGTAAATTACTTCAAGGTCAAAGTTGATGACACAATCATCACTAGCAAAGAAGAGATGACCTATTTGGGATGTATTCTTGACAAATACCTGACAGGTGAAAGCATGGCAACAAAGGTGGTCAAAGGAGTAAACCAGAGAACCAGATTTATGGGCAGAGTTTCCTCTTTTGTCAACCCTCAGGCACTCAGGACCCTCTCAGGGGCCCTGATTCAGCCCCTTTTTGACTATGCTAGCTCCTCTTGGTACTCCAACACCTCAGTGTCACTGAAGACTAAGCTTCAAACCTCCCAAAACAAACTGATTCGACTACTTCTCGGACTGGGGCCCATGACCCACCTCTCTCCCACTCACTTTGCCAGCCTTTTTTTTTTATTTTCTAATGCATTTTTTTGTATATATTTTTTTATTTTCTCATGCCTTTTTTGTACATAGTGGTATATATTTTTTCCTCTGTATTCTTATGTTGATTTTTGAACTGTTTGGTTGCTACTATATATGTCTATGAAATTAATTCAAGGACCCCAACGGAAACAAGCCCGCAAGGACTTTTTTGACCGGACCTTTTAGACAAAAGCATTATAAATGTAACTGTGTTGTTTTACATTCTTTTGCCTAATAAAAATTTCAATCAATCAATCAAACCTTATGTAGTATCCTATTGGTCCAGATTTGTTGATAGCTTGAACTGGAAAGTTAATTGGAATCTTCCATAGACATATCTTCTTACCAATAAAGTGAGGGAGGTTTCGTTTAAAATCCTCCATAGGTATTATCCTACAAGTCATTATCTTCTTAAGTCCAAGAAAGACATCTGTGTGAACTGTTCATTGTGTGAAATGTACCCAGAGACAATGCTGCACTTATTTTGGAATTGTACCCACACTAACAAGTTTTGGAAGGATGTATCTCTGTATATTGTTGATAATGTTGAGTCTGACTTTAGTCTTTACTGGCAAAATGTACTGTTTGGCTTCAATAATAATAGTAATAAGAAGAAAATTAGGATTCATAATTAATTTGATCATTATTCTAGCTACATTTCATATACATAAAGCCAAATTTAGTCATTCCAAACCCTCATTCATTGTATTTGAGATTGAAGCCAGGCAGTACATTAAAACAATTTATGACAAAAAAAATAAGAAAGCTCCAAGAACTGTCTTTTTGTATTCACTCTTTAATGTTTTCTGTTAGTAAATCCCCCTGGCTCTGATGATGTTATATAGATGTATTGATAACTTCTTTGTTTGTGTATGTTGTTTATGTTTGTTCGTATTGTATTGTATTTTATGAGATTATAAATAAAGATAGGTTAAAAATAAAAAATAAAAAAAGAATCCTGGTATTCATTCAAACCATAATGATTCAAACTGGCCGTGTGAGCGTGTGTTCCGGTTTAGAAAAAAGGGAAAAAAATAATCGTGTTCCGGTGGTGTATTCCGGTTGGCGTCGCATTGTTTTTGTTCCCCACATAATGCTAGTCTCGCTAGTCACGCTACGAGTTAGAATAAAATATGGAAATAGCAAGCCATTATTATACCAAAAATAAACGAAACGATGATACCAATTTAAACCAATTTTAAACCAGGGGAATCATTTTGGAGGTGCACGGCACCAGAGGTTCCGGTCATGGGTTCCGGCCAACTGATGACGTAAAGTTATTTCTGCTCTGACCGGATCAGAAACCCTAAAATGGTATTGATCCCAGGCATGTGTGTTAACATTCACAGACAAGACCGGCGAACATCTGCGCCAATGAGAGGCTTCACATTTCCAAACAAGCGCTTCAATTAGCTGGCGCCGTTCGAAGGCGGGTTCTTCTAACACAAAATTTCTCCCAGAGAGAGGAAGCGGCTGCTACAACTAGTTGGAGGAGTTGCCGAGTCCGAGGGACAAGCGTGACGTTCGGTCCGTGTATGTTTGCGCGAAATTCACGGCCAACAAACACCAGACAACACCATGTCACGTTTCCTCGCGTGAAGCCTTCAGCGGACATATTCCACGCTGTCGTTTTTTTGGGAAGCGCAGTCGGGACATTATTACCGATAAAGCCGGGGAGGAGTTGTTGCAGCTAGCCTCTATAAGCTAAGGAAGTGTTAGCTGAGCTAGCCGCGGTGTTAGCAGCAGCTGCTGCGTTTTGGAGCCATTCATTCCCCAGGGTGTGTGTGTTTGTGTTTACTGTCAAAACTACTCGGCACACACAAACCTCACTTATTCATTATTCATTCATAAACGCCGTCAGAGATGAAGACTACTCTGCGGCGGCTGCTCTCCTGAGGGTCCGACCACCAAACCCCCTCTGTTTTGTGGTGTTGACAAAGAAAGAAAGGACCTCTTTTTTTTCTTTTACCCCACTCGTGGTCCTGGTGGTCACGGTGGGACAAGAGGACTTTCTTGGATCGACATTAACGGTTGTCCGCTTGTCCGGGACATGTAATTAACAATTAAGGACAAGTAGATTAAAATCTCAGTTGTCTGTCAGACAAGTTGGACATTTCCCCCCCATTTTTGTTCCTTGTGTTTGTTAAATTTGTTTTGTTATTTTTTGGGGGGGGGGAATGGCTCCTCATAAGCACAATGGGAACCACGGCGGTTCGGGGGGCTCGGTGGTGGGCTGTGGTATGGCCGGTTCTGGAGGAGGGAGAGGAGCGGTGGTCCAGTACCACTCCTCCGCTGCGATGGCAGCCGGCAGAAAGCAGCAGCAGCAGCCCAACATGGAAGTGATCCAAGCCGACCACGAGCTGTTCCTGCAGGCCTTCGAGAGTAAGTATTATTAAGGGGCTTGGGTTGTGTTTTTTTTTTGTTGGGTGTCGCTTGCCGACAAGAACAGATCCTCCTTTTTACAAGCTCGGTTCTAGTTGGCAAGCGACACCGCTGTACGGCGGGTTGTAAAATTAGGCTTTATAAGTTGCCGTTATAGTTGCATCGTCACTACTGCCTTCTTTTCAGACAGAAGAACCCGGCTATGGCATTATTATTATTAACCCCTGAGGTCTAAATTGAATGCAAAAGTTTGAGCAGTGGTGCTCAAGCTTTTTCATTAAGGGCCCCCAAAATTATATATATTTGGCCGCGGACCCCCATCTTAAAATAATTTGTAATAAGGACCCCCCAGAAGCAAAGATTTGAGGATGAATATATTCAAATATTTGCACAAACGTTCAAGATTTTTCAAACGATAGCAGATCTACAAGTTCATAGTGCTGCACTCGGTGCAGCGCTATGAGCTTGTATATCTGATATTTTTTGAATATCCAAAGTATAATATATGGGTAAAGTGGTTGGTTACACAGATGCTTCCCTGGTTTGAATGGGTTAATACCATAAATAAATGTAGCCATGTTTCAGCTTGTTAATAAACAGTAGTACATTTTCAGCTCTTGGCTACTTCACTGTCTGAAAGTAGTCCAATGCTGCCTGTGTTCTTCAGACTAGTTCATTGTTAACCAGAATGGCAGGTCAACCTTGTTGCCTTTAGGATGTCTGGAGCATTGGCTGACCGATTTCTGTATAGCGGGAACAGTTTTGCAATCAATATTTAGTCATTGTTCAACCTCAAACATGCTTCCTTTCATCCCAAAACAAGTTGATTTGATGGATGTCAAAAAGCACATCGCTGCAACAAGGATTTGAAATGGTGCTACTGATGCACCTTTAATATAAAGTCAAGTGTCACATGATGTAACTCCATTATCTTGTTTACAGAACCAACTCAAATATACAGATTCCTTCGCACCAGGAACTTGATAGCAGTGAGTAATGTTTTTCCTTCAACTTATGGTAACTCTTGCACCTGCCATTGAGTTGTAATAGAGTTGTAACATGTTCTTGTGTCTATTACCTTTCAGCCTATATTTTTGCACAGGACACTCACCTACATGTCCCACAGAAACTCAAGAACGAATGCCAATAGGTAAGAACCCATTGAAGCTAATGGTTTTATACTGCTTTTTTGTGATGGTTTGGAGGATGGTGCTATTCAGATACAGTTCGATGTCTAATTTAGCAATGCCATTCGTTTTTATACCTGGGCTAAGCTGTCTGTTGGATCAAGGGGAACATTACATCTTTATTCTAACTGTCTTGACCTGCTTTAGTGTCTCAAGATTGTAATCATAATCCAGGTTGATATTCAGGCTTTATGGCTTTGCCTTTTATTGCTTAAACATGTCAAAAACAATTTCCAAGAATTAGACTCTTAACTTTCCATGTGTGTGTTTGTAGGGATGGGCATTTTTTGGTAAATGTTTAACCTTTGGACCGTGGGCGGTTAACCGTCCATGGCATCATACACCTATGTGTGGGCAGTTCAAATAGGGCCTAAAAGATGTATTGTTGTAACATACATCAGGTCTATATCTTATTCTGTAAGGTTGTTTTCTTCTTTATTAGGTATTGTAAAATGGTGTATGAGGAACAATTATAGATTATATTTAAGTGATTTATTTAATTCAGATTCTGTTAATATTTCATTTATTTTTTATATGACTTCATTTCGGTTCATTTCGGTTATTAAGTCCTAAACGGTTAGTGACACACATTCAGGTTATACGGTTAACCGTTTAACTGTCCCATCCCTAAGTGTTTTATTCTGTTTGTTTGACATTTTGCACCCAGGTTAGTACTCAAATTGAATGAATGAGCTCTATTGGATATCAGCAGTAGAACAAGCATAAAGCTCATAAGAACACAAGCTAAACGTTATCTCAGGGAAAACAGCTAACTGACACAGGGCCAGGCTTGTTCATTGAGTAAAAGTGAGATTGGTGACATGGCGGTTAGACTGCTTTGCATACAGAGGCTGCGCAGTACTTCAGTGAACACTCTGATACACGTGCTGTTTCTTATTGCTCAGCATGTGCAGCAATGTTTGTAACCTAGTCTGGTAGTGTCATGTGGCGTTTCAGTTTGTGAAAGGATAGGATAATTAAATTGATGTTCTAATGAAGTGTGTGTGGGCTGTGTGGTTTAGTGTTTGTGTTGCAGGTTACTTATATTTGCACACTGCTTGAGTCAGAATCTTTACTTTGTTAAAAGGTTGGTTAATTCGTAGTGATGATTTTGGGAATGTTATATAAAGTTTTTGTATTCAGCTGTGAACATTTAGAAACCGCTAGGAGTAAGGACATCTAAGTCAACATGACTTAGTATATATGGTTTAAGTGGTTAAACACCCCCTGATGCTGGTAAAAAGGCAACGGATCATTATAGAAATGAGAAAAGTGCTTTCATGTTAGGGCCAGTGAATTTGGATCGTACCGGCCCAGAAAGCCAACGCCAAACTTACGTGTTTAAATGTTTAGATTTTGTCAGGATTTCTATTTTAACCACATGAGCCCACATAGCGTCCCCATTCAGAGGGCGGACATTCAGCGAAAATAGCTGATCTACAAGCTCGCAACGCATTGCAGCATGACCTGTTCATCACATTGTGAGCTTGTAGATTGGCTATTTTTGCAGAAGAGATTACGTACAGAGGGAAGATAGGGAGGGAGCCAAGAACAGACCTTGGGGACTACGGTCAATTAAGTATACAGGGTTTAACTGGTTATGTGGCTCTGTCCATTCTTAAATGAGGCATGGACTCAACATCCCTGTGTTAAACATTCTGATTTTTATCCCTGAACTGAAGTAACTATACAGTATATTTAAAAGTGGCAGTCACATAGAAATGCTTGGCCTCAAAGCTGCATGATGCATGCCCACCTTCACCAATAACAAATATAGTTACAATAACCACCCAATGCGTTACCAATAAACCGGCTTTCCCTCTCTACTGCGGCACCTTCCCTGCCTGGCTCTTGTCGATCAAAAAACATGACACCTAACTAACTAGCTGATTGCAGCAGCCAAAAGCAAGATAAACTTAGCTACTTGCAGAAGCCAAAAAGCAAGATAAACGTAGCTACTTCCCAGCTGAATATTTAAATTTTGTTATGTCAAATGAAGACATGGGTAGTTTAAAGGAGTAGGTCACCCCCAAAATGACTTATTTTCTATCAATTACACACCCTGTGAAGCCTTGAACTCGTGGAGATGTCTTTGTCGCATTCTTAAATAATTTTATGACCTGGTCATCGATCAGTAGGAGACTCTTTGATTCTTCGCCGGTCATCACATTATTGGCTTAGGAATGTGACAAAAAAATAAAATCTCATGAATTTAAGGCTTCATGGGGTGTGCATGGATTAAAGTTCTCAGTCGCCAAGACTGATTTCAGTCATTTGGATTCCATGGAAGCCAGCATGTCTTCTATGGAAGCATGTTGCGCAGCAAAAATAGCCGATCTACAAGCTCTCAATGCGTCTGCGACGCATTGAGAGCTTGGAAGTGGTCAAACTAGCAATATGTTCAGAAGCATCTTCCATAATATCTTATATATATATATATATATATATATTTAATATAAAAGCAACGGTTAAAGCCTGAATCTGTGAATTTGTGTTTTTTAACCCGTTGGCAGTATGTAGAACAGCAGGACCAACATTACTAAAGCATCCTAATTTTACATATTGTGTTCATCGTTTAGGAATCGGTGCTAGTGTGTGTGTGTGTGGGGGGGGGATCCTTTCACACTGTTTCACAAATCGCACATTAGGTTTTCAGTCGTGAGATAAAGTTTTGCTTTAATCCATGGGTGTGTAATTGATAGAAAATATGTTTTTTTTGGGGTGAACTCCTTTTAAAGCTACAGTATGTGTCTGGCAATTAAATTGGTCGTTATTTTTCATATCGATAGATGGTAAATGGCCAGTCAGTAAGCTATCTTGCACTGGAAAATCCACTATAATGCAGTGGTGGGAAGCACAGGAGAGTGCGAGCTGCGAGGAGGGCAGCCTGAGGTTTCAAGGGGAGCTGGCAAGCTTAGAGGCAAGACAGACTTTGACTACAATGCTTTAGAACAGTGGTTCTCAACCTGTGGGTCTGGACCCCCAGGGGAGTCCCCGCTTGCTGTTGGGGGGGTCCCCAGATGACAGTGAAGTGACAATTTTTATAGTGACTTTTAATACCTCAGAAAAAGACCATTACTGCATTAAAATTATACTATAAAAACTGGTCAAACATTGGCTAAATTGTCAAATAATATAAGAAAGAGGCAATAAATGTGAAAATAGAAAATCTGCAAGCTCACGAGGCGTTGTGAGCTTGTAGATTGGCTATTTTTACAATATTTATCCAAGGAACCGACTAAGTCAAACTAAATGTAATGCCTCAACTCCTACAATTCCAAGTGCTTGTCAGGGTGGGGGGGGGGGGGGTCCCCAGTTCAAATACGATTTATTTTGGGTGGTCGCGGCCCGAAAAGGTTGACAACCACTGCTTTCGAAAGGCGGGTGAAATGGAGAGCAAACATTATTGGTCAGTAGTGTTTATATCTTATGGCACTTCAATGGAACTTCAGGCGGACTTATCAAGTATATCGAACGATCATATAAGTAATATCACTGTTTTCCATTCATAGCTGCTCTGTTTCTGTGTCAAACACGGAAGAGGAAGTAATCAATCCATGGGGGCCTCCATGACTCGTTCAAGTTCTTTTTGTCTTCAGCACAAAGACCTTGCTCAGTGCAGTTTAATGATACTCTACAGATTCAAGTACACTACACAGATAGATTAACCTTTTGCTGTTTTCAAATATGATGCTTTGTATGGTCCTGTTAATGTGAACATTTTCAGCACTATTTTTATCAGTCCTTGTGACGGGATTATGTCCCGTCACAATGTTATATTAAGTCTAGGCAATTTTAAATCTGATGATTTTCAATCTTGATGCAGTTTAATTTAGTGCAATACCATGATGCATGGAACGGTGAATGTCTGTGGAGACATGGCACAAACATCAAGAGCTGTGATTAGTCACAGAGCACTTTAGGAATACCTGAGGAACATTAACATAGCTGGTACTAAATGAAGTTAAACACTCAATAACAGTGAATTATACATTGATGTTGTTGCATTACGATGTGAAAGGACACACCAAGATGTATCATTAAATAAGGTTAATAGTACAGACTTATGTTTCTCACTTTCGCACAAGAGATGGTGACTATCTGCTATGTGTTTTCTTTTTGTTATATTCTGCCTCATTTTTATTTTCTATGTGCACCATATGCATATTTGACATATTTCTTGTTATCTCACTTTGTTTCCTTTGTTGTGATGTGAGTGACAATGTACTTGAAGTTATTAATACAAGGCCTAGGAGCAGTTCATATGAACAATATTTGGGCTCCTATAAGACTTTATTCCATTACTCCAAATTCCATAATTATAACCCTGGTGTCCCTAGTTTGGGCATGTCATAATTTCTAAACATTACAAAAAGAGCAGAAATAGCGGATTTAGAAGCTCACAACACTTGTAAATAGACGATTGTCCCTATTTTGAAATAGGACAGAAATTGTTAAATTTGCTCTATGTATTATATCTATATCCAGTATCCATGGCCCTATTACTGGCCTGGGCCAGGCTAGTTGAACATCTTACACTGTTAGATAATAGATGAAGAAGCGCTGCGTGGGTCCATCCATGATTATGGCAAACTGCAAACAGGTGCTCTTTGGAAAGGGTTTAGTTTCAGGACAAGAGTTCTAAGTTTATTTCCTTTGTAGGCATCACAGTGGGAGAAAATAAGGCGGTTAACTTAAAGAAGGTCCAAGGCTCCTTCATCGGGCTCCTTCATCAGGTTCCACTCAGGACCCTGTCACCTGATGAAGGCCTCCGGCCGAAACGCGTTGGTCACCTGCGTTTTTTAAACTTCCTTGCTATATGGATTAATAAAATATGTTCTACTTGAGCTGAACAGAGCTGCCTTGGACCTTACTTAAGTTCACCGCCTTATTTTTTCCCACTATGATGCCTACAAATGAAATATACTTGGATCTTATTCTGTTAATTTGTTTTTGTCCCTTTTCTACATCTCATCCAGTTGAGTGAGACCTTATGCAACAAGACTGTTGAACATGACAGGAGTAATAGTAAATATGTAGTGGTGTGAGGGACGTTTTCTTGCTTGTGAGTTATCAGTGCAGGGAGATGACTGTGCCCTTCCATAGATGAAAGTAGGGTGTGTCCCCCACTGTCAGTTTCACAACACCACATTTCTTCGAAGAACCCGTGGAAACACCAAAAAACATGTTTGCAGGTGATGGATTTTAGGTCAACAGGTTTAGGATATTCACCCTGAATAAGACAGTTTGGGAGTACCATTGTGACATTTCATACATATCACTACTAAGGTCTCTGTGAAATAAAATTTACCTCTATTCACTTGAATCCTAGCGTCTCTATTCTGGGGCAAACATTCAGTGAAAAAGCATATCTACAAGCTCTGCTATGGAAAAGAGATTTGATGTACAGAGAAAATTGCTACCAGACCTAGTATAGAGTCCTGGCCTGCGGGACCCCGGTCAGGTAAGTATAGGGTTTAAGTGGTTAATGACAGGTGTGGGAAATCGGGTGCAGTGCAACAAGATACAGTTGAAATGGCTCTTTTTAATCATTCCATCAGTTGAAATAAAGATGAAGGGAGAACTGCTGCTTTTGTGTTCTGCTCCGCTAGTCTGTCCTTAAGTCCCTAACCCAGCTGTGTTTCTGTGGCTTCAGGAAGACCTCCAGGGTAGATGACCTCCTGTTCAAAGTGGAGAAGATGAGGGGTGAGCAAGAAACACAAAGGTAAGTATTCCACCTGAACAAAAAATCCTCATCTCTCTTCCACTCTTTTTTTTACAACATCTAAATTGTCCACATAGTCTGGTTGTAGATTCTTTAAGAGATTAAATGTAATATTTGCAAGTACAAGTAGCCCAACTTTAATGAACATCCAGTAATTCTGCCTACATAACTACTAAATTGTGGTAAGCCAGGGTTTCTGAACACCTTCCATATGCAGGACATCTCAACAGGCATTTAGCAAATGACACTATGGTCTACATTCTGCACTGCTGACTGTTTGCTCTGTTGGGCTAAGACTTGGCTTAACTGAACTGAGGAACTTGTCATAACATACAAATATTACATGTATTCTTTTACTGTTGAGCAGCAACCTTGTATCTCCATATTTGTATTTTACAAAAAAATTTAAATAAATGAATGCCCCGTGCCCTATTTTATACTTTGTCGTACGACAGTGTCACATGAATGAAGTGAAAATAGCCGATCTACAAGCTCGCATGTCATGTTGTGAACTTGTTGATCTACTATATTTGCTTTTTTGGAAAAATGTTGCCTGTAATGACATACCCAACATAGGAAAGTGTGAATTCCATAAATATTTAACCAATGAAAAATATTAACAAGAGCTTGTGACTAAATAACTACATTGGGTCACAGCTTCATTTTTTCCCCCATTTCCTGAAAAGTAACTGTTTGGGATATACAATGTTTCCACCGGGCAGCGACTATATAAGGAGGTAAAAAGAATGTTCCAAAAGTGTTGTTATTGTCTCCACAGTTTGGCCTCTCATCTGCAGCTCACCTTCACTGGCTTTTTCCACAAAGTTGGTAAGTTCTTCTGGGCTTGATACGTGTTTCTTTGCTTTGCTCAGGGATGACTCGGTCTTGCAGTATTTTCACTGACCATCATAGAGAAAGTGTGACTCCTTGGCTTTTCTTGCTTGTGTGTTAATGTTTCAGACAAACCATCCCAAGACTGTGAGAACGAACAGAACTCTGTATCTCTTGAAGTGCTGCTCGTCAAAGTCTGCCACAAGAAGAGAAAGGTGTGTGCATGCGTGCATGCGTGTGTCTGTAAAACGAATAGCTAGAAGTACAAACTAAATAATTAAGGCTCACAGGTAATGTCAGCAGGTAAAATGTTAAGTGATTAGTACTGGTTACAAACTGTTGTTAGAACACAAAATGTATTTTTGAACACCTGTTGGGACAGGTGGGTAGGAAAAAGGAGCTAATGTAGAGAACAGGAGAGTCCCGCACACTGTCTTGACTTACGGAAATGTTTACACAAAGATTTCTGTAAGTGAAGACGGTGTCTGGCATCTCTCTGTTCTCTACGTCGGAAGGACACTAAAATGTATCACAACTAAAAACCAAAAGAAAGCCATTGCTGCCACTCCAAATAAAAGCAACTTCCAAGTCAAAAGTACATGAACGTTATAATTATGTAACGACATGAAACCCGGGGTCCCGATTCTGTGTATGTCATGATAGGCAAGCATTCAGCGAAAATATTCGGCGAAACATTCGGCGAAAGTATGCTATTTACAGAGACCCTTCCCTCTGCCTATGTTTGCTTATTTTACTTTGTTCAGGACATTTCTCTTCGTCAACCTTTTGGGCAGTAGGTGTAAGCTATTGGTGTCGTTGAGTGGGGGAGGATGGGGCAACTTTGAATGTTTGCAAGCTGCAAAGTCCTACTTCCACAGTATACCTTTTAAAATAGGAATTTACAAACATGACGTTTAACCTTTTGCCACCTACTTCTAATAAGTTAATCCTTCAGTTCAAGTGGACCAATGCATTGTGAGCTTGTATATTGGCTATAAATGGTTAAACCCTTAATTTTCACCCCCTCCCCTCACCGCAGGATGTGAGCTGCCCGGTGAAGCAGGTTCCCACTGGGAAGAAGCAGGTCCCACTGAACCCAGTGAGCAGCGCCGGTGCGGGCAGCCCGGCCAAGCTGGGCTCCTTCCCCACCCTGCTGGTGTCCAGCAGCGAGTTTGAGCCCAGCAACTCTCACACGGTCAAGTCCTACTCGCTGCTCTTCAGAGTGTCCAGACCCAGTGCCCAAGGAGGGCACGCCCGCCCACAGCTGAACGGCCATGCTAACGGAGACACGCACCACAACGGAGGTAGAGCTGACCCCGAGACGACCGAACGGTGGATTTTTATTCGGGTTTTCAAAGTTTTAACCAATTTGTATGGTCTATTCAAAAATAGCAGATATACAAGCTCATAGCGCGGCACAGAGTGCTGCACTATAAGCTTGTAAATCTGCTATTTAAAAAAAATCTTGAAACATTTGTAACTCAAATATTTGCTTTTGGGGGTCCCTGGAACAACATATTTGAAGATGGGGGCCGCGGCCAAATACATATCATCTTGGGGGTCCTTGACATGAAAACGTTGAGAACCACTGATATTATAGCAACTTACGTTTTTTCAAAAAAAGATTTCGCTTGAAAAATATATATTCAAAGATTGGCACAAATTGTTACGATTAAAAAAATAATAATATATATATATATAGCAGATCTACAAGCTCATAGCACGGCACTCGGTGCTGCACTATGAGCTTGTAGATCTGCTATTTTTGAATAGCCAAAGTATAAGATAATGGTTAAAGTGGTTAAAATCTAAAGTGACAGATGCTTTCCCAGTCGTAATGGGTTAATACAATATAAGTAGTACATGTGCAGTGGTTGGTGGTCCTTACTTTTCCACTGAGACCCTGGTGTTGGTAGGACACCTACTGGTGGACAATTAGATCTGCCTGAAATGTCATAAGCCCAGTATCTCCCCAGGCCAATCGGGCGTTCCCTCTTGATGAGTGGTACATGATGAACGGGTTCGAATCCAGGGTGTTAAGATTTAACCCATTAAGACCTGAGGCGATTCTTTAAAAAAAATCTAAATCCTAACAGTTTTTGAAAAAAAACTAAAATATTTATTTTTCAAGATTTTTCAAAAATAGCAGATCTACAAGCTCATAGCGCGGCACTCGTGGTATGAGCTTGTATATCTGCTGTTTTTGAATAGCCAAAGAAATCTAAAGTGACACAGATGCGTTCCAGGTCTTAAGATGCAGTTAGCCTGTCGGGAGAGGACATAAAACTTATGCATTGCAGCTTTAATGATAGAAAATGTGCCTCCATGTGTTAACACTTCGGGTGCCAGAGGTTTATTAAAATATTATACGTTGAGTGCCGGGATTTTTTACCATTTTTGAACCTTTTTCAAGTAGTCACAAAATATTTTCAGTGATCACCGTCCTCACGGTGATCCCCTCATTACACACATAGAGGTCTCGTACAATCGGGGGGAAAAAACATTCGGTAATCCGTTCCATAGTTGCAGCCAGTTGAAAATAGTCAAAAATACATTGTAAAAAAAAAAGTACACAGGAGCCGAGATACAGGCTTTTGAAGTCATAAGTTAACCAGGAAGTGGATTGGAGTCTAAATCTTCGAAAAATGATATCTCCTGAGACTCCTGGTGCTGTGAAGGAAAAAAAAAAAAAAAAATCTTTTAATTTTATTTAATATTTTTTTCCAAAAACGTAAATATACGTTTTTGGCACTCAGAGGGTGAATTTGCAAAAACGTATATATACGTTTTTGGCACCCAATGTGTTGTTAATGTCTACTGAAATCAAACTTCTAAAAAGTGAAAGAGAGGAGATGATTCATTATATTGGTGAATTGTTTCTCTTTACACCGTTCAGAAAGTGATCTATGATATCATTATCAAATCAAAGAAAACAGTCCCGCACACTGTCTGGAACTAATTTGACGTTTCGGTCGTTAGACCATCCTCAGAAGGACCTTGCTGGTTGTCCTACGCAACTGTCACTAACATTTGAGGTGTGCATCGGCCTTCATTTAAAAGTTTGTGCTCTTTACACTGTTGAAAGTTACAATAAAAATTAATAATATTAAAATATGTGTATCATATTGGAGTATCTGACATATTGCCCAGAGAGAGGTAGTAGGAGATGATGGATCGCTATAAGCACAGATAACCTAAGCCAGGTCAATGCCAACGTGAGAACGTGCCAACTGTGTGTTTGATTTTTCTTTCCTCTTTGTGTTTATCTCATCTCTGTGTCTCAGACGTTACAGAGGAAGCAGCAAACAGGAAAAGGAGGAGCTCTGTGCTCAGCGAGGAGGGAGAAACCATGTTTGTGGCCCAGATGACTGTCTTTGATAAGAACAGGTAACAACAACGCACTTGGATTCACATTGTCTACCACTTCCTTGCAAACTATTGCCTAGTTCATGCTGCGTGTTGTCGCGCGTCGAAAAAAAGCAGATCTACAATGCAGATGTGACGCGTTGTGAGCTTATCTGCTATTTTTTGCCATGCGACACCGTTGTGCGGCGAAGAATGAATGAGGCTTATTGTGACTGACAAAGAGGATTGATATTTTGTTATTTGAACTAAAGGTGTGTGTGTATGTGTGTGTAGACGTCTACAGCTATTAGATGGGGAGTATGAGGTTTCCATGCAGGAGATGGAGGAGTGTCCTGTCAGCAAAAAGAGAGCTACCTGGGAGACTATTCTTGATGGAAAGGTGCGTTTCATTATATAACGTTGCAAATGCTTAATTTAGTTTTTCAGTGTCTTAACCCAATTAGACCGGGAAAGCCTATATGCTGTTATACCTTTAAAACCGGGAAAGTGTCTGTCATTTTAGATGTTGCTATGTATATAGCAACTGGAATTTTGTTTATTCGTTTGAATAAAAAATTGAAGATTTTCTGAAATTCAGAATTTTCTTAGGTTAGGATTTAGAAGGCATTTTTTAAATCGGCCTCGGGTCTAAATTGGTTAAAGCAACGGTCCCCTACGTATTGGAGTGGATTTCTTTTTTAAAGCACTGTTTTCTTTTTGACTGTGTAAAGAAAAATCACCGGCGGCATCATCACAACCTATACTTCTTTGCACAGGGTCCTTGCTGAAACTAATGATAAGTCAATGATTGTCAAGTCCAGTGTCGTCTGTTGTGTGTCCCTGGTTATAAATTGTCTTCACATTCTCGTGTGCATGGAGAAGTTACTAAAAACACTGCACCTCTTGTGTGTAGCGTCTGCCGCCTTTTGAGAACTTCTCCCAGGGCCCCACGCTCCAATTCAACCTGCGCTGGACAGGCGACAGCTCTGACCGATCCACAGCACCCGTGGCCAAGCCCCTGGCCACCCGCAACTCTGACACCAGCTCTGCTGCTGCCAACCAAGAAACCAGAGCCAGCTCGCTCAGAGCCACACACACACTAGGTCAGTCATTCTCAACCCTTTTCATTTCAAGGACCCCCCAGTTTGATATGCATTATTAGGCTACAGACTCCATAACTCTGAGAGTGTAAGGGTCCATTTGGTTCCATTTGTACACTCAGAGTTAAAGACCTAATGGTCGATTTGGTTAATAGCTATTATTCATCTAGCCAGGGAACCCCTGGAAACCCTTCAAGAACCTCTTGGGTTCCCGAACTCCACTTTAACAACCAGTGCGCCAGGTCAGCAACAGGTGCAGCCAGTGCCACCTCAGGCTAATGTTCTTCACTGAGTCTTTCGCCCAGCATTAAAAGAAGGGTAAAGTTCCAGGCCACCACCATGGAGACTTGGGGCTGAGTCCTCCATGGTTCATCCAGCTCGGCCAGGCAACCTGTTCAGCAAGGAGTAGAACTGGGAAGGATAGTGTGTTCCTTCCTTCGCGTGTTTCTTCACCTGCGTTGAGTTTAGTCGAGGTGAAACTCCTCACGTGAAAAGAAGCAGCTGGTGACTCCAGCAGACAGTGACAGGAACTATACACTGGGGGGAATTGGCATAATGAATAAATTAAATAAGTAACCTTTCCTCAGCTGATACAGAATTGTGACCGGGGCTTTTAAAATATTTAAATCAATGTTTAATTATTACCAATGATTTGAACATGATGAACAGGTTAGATTCTTCATTGATGGTAACTATAACTGTGCTTCCAGCTACATGTAAGCCTAATTTATAATCCATTGCACAACTCTCACTTGGCGGACAAGAATGCATCCACACAACTAACAAGCTCGTAGATGTGTTCTTGTCTGCAAGCGACACCGTTGTACTGTATAAAGTCGATTTTCTTTTGCAAAAAGCCACAAAATACATTCCTATTTGGACAGTGCAATTTGACACAACAATATCATTTACAACTGTGTGTGCTTGTGTGTGTAGCCATGAAAGAGTCCATAGGCACTGACATACAGAGCAGAAGAGAACACATCCCCGCTGCACCTCGACAGAAACTACGCATTTTCTACCAGGTGAATGTGCTCATGGAACCTCTCCTCCACCATTAATCACCAGTTATCTTTGATTTCATCTAAACGTCAGCAGTGTTTTTATGCTCCCATTGTCTGGTATTCTTGTTTTGACCTGCCACTGTAGGCGAGGGAGCTCATTAGTTGAGTGACATCAGCATTTTGTTCTCTGTACAAACATGGTTCTTCCTAGAAGCACGTCAGAATGCTGCTGACCTTCTGTGTTCTGGTACAGCCTATGTTTACTTTTGGGCCTCTGCTATTATACGTTTGTTCCTTTAACCTCACTCTCACTTAAGCCTAATATAAGGCCATAATTTGAAAATATAAAAATACCGTAGGGCTGACTGTATCGTGAAATGTAATCTAGATAGCATGCTATTTAGACAGACGCCAGGTTCATTGTTTACCTGGCGTCCTATAGTTTAATGTACAGATTAGTATTTTTGATAGTATACTGTTTAGACTGATGCTAAGTTCTTGGTTTACCTGTGATCCTAGTTTAATGAGGCACTACACTGTCTCTCTGCATTTGAGGTATGCGTTTACCTTGCTTACTGTAAGTTGCTCTGGATAAAGAGCGTCTGCTAAATTATGCCAAATTGTAGTTGTAATAATTGCATTTCCTGTTATAATGTACGTTTTGACCACAACAAACAGACGCATCGCATTATTACATCAATTGTATTTAAATGCAATATCAATATGGTTTGTCGGTAGTGCAGCCAAATGTAAGTCACTAACAAAAAACTATTCAGCATTTTTTCCAGCATTTTTTCACATGCATGGCATGCACTGCTTTGCTATTATGTTTACAGTCCAATACATAATCTTTTGTGTGGCAGTGTAACCAAGTCTGAAAAGGTCTCTACAAAAGATAACATAAATATGTTGTGTGTGTGTGTGTGTGTGTGTGTGTGTGCAGTTCCAATACAACAACAACACGCGGCAGCAGACGGAGGCCAGGGACGACCTGCACTGTCCCTGGTGCACACTGAACTGCAGGAAGCTCTACAGTCTGCTCAAGCACCTCAAACTGTCCCACTCCCGCTTCATCTTCAACTACGTGGTGAGAACAACCTTTGATCGTCATCAACACATCCACGGCTGCAACTAACCACCATTGTCCATTTAAAGCATTGGTTCTCAAAGTGGGACCCGGCCCCTCCCCGCCTCCCAGGGGTCCTTGAGGAGGTTCCAGGGGGTCCGCAAAACAAAATTAGTTAATATACTGTGGCATCAAAATCAGTTTAACCACTATACAAATGTTATACTTTGATGTAGATGGGAACAAAGGAGGGAAATAAAATAAAATAGATTTATGGGCCAAAATCTATACAAGGGTAAATCTGTCCCTGGGAAGGGAAAAGAAATATAGTTATAATCAAAAATAAACAATATTCATAAAATAGTAATTTTCACTTTCAATTAAAGTCTCTACTGAATGATTAATGATTGAACCGAGAAGCACTGTACTTCATCATCATTCGGTCCAAAAATCACAGGAATTCAGAGGAAATTTGAACTCCTCCGTAAATACATTATTAGTAGCTTGATAAACCCTCACTTAGCCATTCCTTATCAAGCTCCAGAAGCTATAATGTATTATGTAACCAAGTTGTTGATTCATATGTGAGCAACGAAACACAGACCCCTGGAGGTCCCCAGTCAACAGTATAAAGGGTTCAAAGTGGTTCGGCGCTTTGTTAGCTTGTGGATCTGTTTTTTTTTCTTTTTGGGAAAGACAAAAAGAACACCCTCATGTGTCGGGTTGTAAATTAGAAGTCTGTTAACTGTGCTTACTGCCTCCCTTGAAAGAATGTGTCCTCTGAATGTTTGTGACATTATCTCATCCCCGTCTCCTTCCATCTCTTCCCTGGGCAGCCCCACCCGAAAGGAGCCAAGGTCGAGGTGTCTATAAACGAGTGTTACGATGGCTCTTACGTGGGCAACCCCCAAGACATCCACAACCAGCCGGGCTTCGCCTTCAGCAGAAACGGCCCCGTCAAGAGGACCTCAGTCACACATGTCCTAGTCTGCAGGTAAACATGTCATTTTGATCACTCTGTATCAATTGTATACTTAACTGAAAGTAGTTAATAGCACTCTTAATGCTTTGTGAGCTTTTAGATCAGCTATTTTTTCGTGCAATCGGGTATAATTTAGTGATTAACTGCCATCGGTCTATCAGCGAAAAAACATTGGCCACTGAACTTTAAAATAAACATAAAACGTGAACATTTGTGCAAATCTTTGAAAATATATATTTTTTAAAGCGAACATTTGTAACTGAAATCTTTGGGGGTCCTTGACATGAAAAGGTTTGAGAACCACTGATATATATAGCAACATGCGTTAAAAAAAAAAATACTGTTAGGATTTAGAAGACATTTGTAGAATCCCCAGAAGCAAAGATTTGAGTTGCAAATGTTCGCTTTAAAAAATATATATTCAAAGATTTGCACACATTTTCACGATTTTTCAAAAATAGCAGATCTACAAGCTCGTACGTAGCACAGCACTCGCCTGCCGCACTATGAGCTTGTATATCTGCTATTTTTGAATAGCCAAAGAAATCTAAATGACACACAGATGTTTTCCCGATCCGGTCTTAATGGGTTAAAACATAAAGCAATTTCATATTTTGCCATTTACACCATCTATCCATCCAGGCCCAAGAGGACCAAGCCCAGTCTGTCAGAGTTCCTGGAGTGGGAGGACCCGGACGCGGAGCAGCAGAGGACGCTTATCGCCGGCCACAACCGCCTGTACTTCCACAGTGACTGCTGTATGCCACTCAGGCCCCAGGAGATGGACGCGGACAGCGAGGACGAGGGAGACCCCGACTGGCTCAGGGAGAAAACTGTCACAGTGAGTCAATGCGCCTGTAGATCTGACTAGAACCAGTGGTTCTCCAACATTTTCCATGTCAAGGACCCCCTCCAAATTAATATGTAATTGGCCACGGACTCCCATCTGAAGATATTTTGTGCCATGGGGACCCCCATAGAAGACTTGTGGTGTTAAAATGTTTCAAAAATATTCCCGAATTGTTTTAATTTGTTCCAAGGAAAATAGCATATCATAGCTCACAACGTGTCCCGTGCGTTGTGAGCTTGTAGATTTGCTATTTTCAAATAGCGGATTTATATTAGGTTACAGTGGTTTACACTGATTTTTACGCTATATTATCTAATTTCGTTGTGGACCCCCTGTAACACCCTCAAGGACCCCTGGGGGTCCCCGGACCCCACTTTGAGAACCACTGTACTTAAATACACAGCTGTAGATCTGACAAGAACACACAAAGGCCGGTAGTAGTAGTTTGAACCGTTTGTAATCGTTGACCTGCTCCGTTTGTGGCTGTAGCAAATCGATGAGTTCATGGATGTCAACGAGGGCGAGAAGGAGATCATGAAGCTGTGGAACCTCCACGTCATGCAGCACGGGTGTGTATGCTGCTCCGCATGGTTCCATTTGCTGGGGGGGGGGCATGGGGCCTCTGCTTTTGATGTCCCCACTTTGGTTATTTATGGCTGGTGGCTTAATCCCTGTTTCTGGTCAGACTGAACTAAATACAGTCCTTTTGGAAAATGTAGGCTGTCTGATATGTTTTATATTTGTTTGTTAATATCTCAATTTAATTAAAATGTATGTTTAACCACAGTTTCTCAAATGGCAGATATACAAGCTAACATCACACCACGATGCTACCAGTAACTTTCTTTAGCCCGTAGCACTTGACCTAGCCTTGACGACCATGCAGTCTTATGCAAAGATTAAAATGTAAATTACTCTCTGCACTGTAAGTCGTTCTGGATAAAGAGCGTCTGCTAAATCCCTAAATTGTAAATAGTTTCTCCCATGCGCTCCCATCCAGCTCCATCGCGGACAACCAGATGAACGACGCATGCATGCTGTTCGCCGAGCGCTGTGGCCTCCACATCGCGCAGCACGACCTCTGCCGCAACTTCCTGCTGCACATGGTCAGCATGCACGACTTCAACCTGGTCAACACGGCCACCATCGACCGGGCCATGGCGCTCATATGCCAGCTCCGGAGCCAGCTGCAGCCGCAGGCCAAGCGGACGGACCGAGGCGAAGAGGAGGAGGACGAGGAAGACGACGACGGATGGGAAACGGCCGTCGAGTCCTTGCCGGAGCCCGATCTGAGCGAACACACCCCTCCGTCTATCGACGAGGGCAGAGACGGCTGCACAGAGGAGGCCGCGTTGAAAGAGGAAGAGGAAAAGACACTCTGAGGCCTGATTTATACGTAGTTGCGTGCCAGCGTTGTGTGCCAAAAACTGTCACGCTAGCAATTTTCGGAGCACGACTACGTATAATATAGGCTAAAGGTGGTCTCGCTGGCTCGTCTTCAGAATGTCTGCTGTGCTTTATTGATGGGTGGCGTGGAAACGGGCATCGCCGTTGCGGCGGTCAGACAAACTAAGAGGACAAGTTTCCCCTGTAAGTGTGGGGAAAATGGAGTGCACCTGCCAGAGTCAACTTTTCGTATTTATATGATAATGCCAGATGTAATATGTCGGTGACCACAGGGAGCAGTATTTCTTTAGTTTTTCTTATTTTCATCTCCGTTAGGCCGGACGGCCGGGAAGCGGAGATTATATTTTGCATCGTGTGCTGTGGACACACAGCTTGGATCAATTATGTGTGACGTTACCTAGTTCATAATGTCAGTTAAAAGGGTCATAACGGCATTGTGTTTGATAATCAAAATTGGTCGTCTGTTCAACAGGACTGTGCATGAACTTTGCGGGAAGTATACTTGAGCACTAAGGTGCCGGTTGTGTTTTTTTCCCGTTTTGACATCGCTGTCTTCTACAGAGGCTAGCGTTATAGGTGTATATTATTTCATAAGGGGAAGATAAGTATTTTCTTTCTGCCAATTTCACACTGGGTGCTCCGACTGTGTGTTTGTCATTCCAAAGTGCCCTGGCCAAAGGCACTATGGGAAAAATCTTGTCCTGTCCAACACACATCATCCTTGTACTACACTCTTCTCATAATATCTCGTCCACCAAAGGTTTGCTGTTAACTGTGTGTTTGGCAGTTTTTGACAGTTATTCTGGTGCTAGATTCCTTCCCCAGCAAAACACTCAAAACCAACGGTGGGATTGGATGAGCGTCTGACCTCGGATGTACCTCGTTTACATTGTGCAAAGCATTTGTTTCTCAACGTCGGTTCTGGGGACCACCACCGGACCCTTACAGGACTGTAACTCTGAGAGTGTATAAATGGAACCAAATTCAGGGCCCAGAAAAGGAGGATGTCGTAGTCAAGAAAGAGAAGACAGATTTTTACTGTGAAATTGACAGAACTGGAAAGCAGAGTGAGGAAGTCAAACTGCATCCAAGGCTTGAATCTAGTGCAGGCTAAGAAACTTGTAGAGATCCCTTCCCCAGGAGATCTGAGCCAGTGTTTCCAAAGAGGAGGCAGAGAATCTGAAAGCAGCCCTGGAGGCAGCAGGTGGTACCGTTCTGCATATCGTCGCTGTCAGGTGAAAACCTCATATGTCCAAAACCGTTCCTTTATTATTTCTTTTAGCGGTCCCAGCCGCTCTACATTTGACCGTGTGTGTTCGTCCGTCCGTATGAGCACGGCATCAACAGCTGCAGCTGCAACACAAAGATGCAAACAGTTACACTAATTAAACACAAATGGGAGACAGTGCAACACATGCGCCACTTAAAGACATGCACACACAAGCCAGCATCGCACACGTGCGATGGCGGGGGCCCAACACAGTCAGCACACATCAAATACAGTAGTACTGTCTGAATACCAGCGCCCACACATCAAATAGAGTAGTACCGCCTGAATACCCGCGCCCACACATGAAATGTAGTAATGCCTGAATACCAGTGCCCACACATCAAATAGATTACCGCCTGAATACCAGTGCCCACATATCAAATAGATTAGTACCGCCTGAATGATATCCACCTATTACACAGTTGATAACTTATTTCTGTTTGTCTGTTAGTCTTTTTTTTTAGCTAGCCTGCTGTCTGCTTGCCATGTGTCCCTCATCAATTTGTCTCATACTGTGTGTAGCATGTGAGCTACAGAAATGCTAGCCCTGGGTTGCCAAGTAAGTCAAATGGATGCTATTTGGTTCCAATTGTACACTCACAGTGTTAAATAAACAGGATTTTTATAGTGTAGATTGGGTTCCCAGAGATTATGATTTTTTTTTTTTATCAAATGGTGGTCCTTGGCCTAATGCATATCTACCTGGTGGTCTGTGGAATTCAAAAGGTTGAGAATCACTGTTTTAAAGACCTCAGCATTGCGCTCCACTGCCAGCACTCAGACAGACACGCTGTGCTGCTTTGTTACCACGTTTCCTGGATGATTAGCATGCATCTCGGTTCCACTGCATCTAGTGTTCCTATACGACCAGTCAAAGGGAACCACAGCTGAACAAGTAACAAACTTCTTTTGTGATGTCATTTAAACACACACCTAAAGCAGGTCTAGTCCAAACATTTAGCATATCAGTGGAAAAGTAACATTTTCCCCCCGTAATGTACTTTGAATTACATTATGGGGGGAAAAATAATAACTTTTCCGAGATATTCTAATTTGTTTTGGAATGTATCTGTACTTAATTGACTGGGGTCCATATGTGGTCTGCTTCTTTTTTTCCCCTCTACACCAAATCTACACCGCAAATGGATGATCTATAAGGTCACAATGTGTTGTCTTGTGAGCTTGTAGATTGGCTATTTTCACCGAATGTTCGCCCTCAGAATAGGAAGGCTAGGGTTCATGTGGTTCATGTCTTATTTCCCCATCCATGGCTCCCTCCCTCCCAGCACACCACCAATGACCACCAATGAATAAGACATTGTGAAATGGATCGATATTGTTTAGAGAACTCACTGGTATAATATGGAGGTTTGTTTCATAGTCAAGAGGTGGGGATGGTTAAAATATATATCGTTTTTTGGTAGGTTGCAGACCGAAGGGGATGAATTTGCTGCAGATTTTGGTTTCTTGTCTTATGAAAAACGTATTAAATCCTCTTTTCTAGTCACCTTGATTCTGCTTAGTGTGTTTAAAAGCGCATACTGTCAATACTTTGAGTACACCTTTTGGAAAGTGTAATGTCTTGAAACAAAAAAAACTGTTCATGTTGATTCTTCATAATGAATTGAGATGCACATGTTAACTGGTTTTGCCTTAATACACTTACGCAGATAGTTGACTGGGGGTGTGGTTCACTACTTTTATTTTTTCAACCGTTTGAGAAACGGTTGAATCAGAATCCGTTATTGCATCGTATGTTGAAATAATACGATACTTGCAGTCATTCCGTTGAGATTTCCCACAACCTCATGTCTATTCTTCAACATGTGATTAAAGGCCAGTCCACTGAAACTCAACATAAATATGCTGAGGAGACCAGCCTCTTAATGCCTCTAATTTATGCTCCAAAGTATGACTTGTGCTAACTGAAAATAACTCATTTTCAAGCAAACAACGCAACATGCCATGGAATATAAATTCATCTTAAAAGCCTGAATTATACTTAGTTGCACGTGGGAGTCGAGCACAGAGATCGGCTGCTTTCGGTGTGCGGCGCCCACGTGCAACTAAGTACTGTAGAAATCAGAGAATAAGTATTTGCATTACTGCTACTTCATCTAAGCAGGACCAGTGTGAATACAGCTTAGATTTTATACACACGGTTAATCCGATTAGTCCTGCATGTAGTGCAGTGTACTTTGCTTTTTCTTCTTGTCCTTCCATAATAGTCTTTTGATGGACTTTTACTGCTCCAGTATACAGGGCGTCTTCACCATCCTTCACACTAGACCAGCAGCAGTTTGCACAGGATGGGAGAGAATACAAGACTTCAATACAACAGCAAATGTCAAACCAGCTTGAAGTTGACCACTTTGTAATAATGAAAGAAGTCACAGAGAATGGTTTTCTATTTAAAAGAATAAAGAGTTTTTTACTATTGTCCACACCTTGTACTGCTTGATCTAAATCAGTGCTTGACAGCATTGCATGACCTCCAGTGGTGGGAAGTATACTGTATAGTTAATACATATTATTTGAAAACTCTAAGTTAGAGTTAAGTTACTTTGATTATTATGATTATTACAAAACATACATTAACCACATCAGCCATATACATTTCATAAGATTTTTCCACATTTTGAAAACCTGTGAAATTAGACTTTCTGCGTAATGAGTACTTAAGGTAGGGTAAGTGATTTGCTTTGGTTAAAATAAGTGTTAAATAGCTCTATATTCTGATAGTACTCATTGCTATAGAGTGTTTGTTCAGCATTAGGAGTCTCCTTGTCTCTCCAGCTCTTTATAAAACAGAAAATGCATTTTCGTTTCAGTTTCATTTCCAATTTTATCCAATCAGGATAGAGAACTCAATCAGGATATAGATTAAACAAGTGAAATTGGAAGTGATGACACTAAGAAATGAGCAGGCAAAATTGGAACTGGAACACTATAAAAATGAAGCTTAAAATGGGTACTTTCTCCTGATTGGCTGAGATTTTGACACCTACCGGAAAATGTATTTTCTGTTTATTAAAGAGCTGGAGAGATGGGGAGACTCCTGTTACTGATCAAACACTCTATAGCAATGATTACTATCAGAATATAGTGCTTTAACCTTTTAACAAAATACTTTTTGTTTTAACCCAAAAATATCACTTACCCTACCTTTAAGTATATTTTTATGCAAATACTTTTGAATACAGGACTTTTACTTGTAACAGAGTATTTCTACATTGTGGTATTGATGCTTTTACTAAAAGTAAAAAAAAGTGTGTACTTCTTCCACCACTGACATCAAAACATTAAAAAAACAATCACAAAACTTGCGTATAGCACTTTATTGCAAATACAAGTCTCTCTATTCAGATATAGGGAGACTGACGAGACAAGCTGAGGTCATACAGATATTCCACGTCACAAGCCTTTAAACAGCCAATCACAGTTGAATGAATATAATCGAGGCATCCACTAGAATGTGATGTTGGCAGTGAACTGAACGTACCGTTTGTTGGCAGGGTCAGTCCTACCTCACTACCTCAAACATTGTTCACGACACTGACAAATACATTTAAAAAAAAAAGCTCTAATCAGCCAACTGCACACTAAAGTCCTCAGTGTTCATGTAACTCAAGAGTATGCAAACGATTTGAATACTCTTGAGTTAGAAATGGATACATTACAAAAAAAATAAGTTCACTGTGTAGAAACAGCCAAACACATCCATCAGCATCTATAAAGGGTGCATAGATATAAAATGTGTTAATGGTCTGATGAGTAAATATGAACCATCATCATACTTGTGTGTTAGTTGTCAATGATGTCACAGGCAGTGTTGTTGTCAATGATGTCACTGGCAGTGTTGTTGTCAATGATGTCACAGGCAGTGTTGTTGTCAATGATGTCACAGGCAGTGTTAGTTGTCAATGATGTCACAGGCAGTGTTAGTTCTCAATGATGTCACAGGCAGTGTTAGTTCTCAATGATGTCACAGGCAGTGTTAGTTGTTAATGATGTCACAGGCAGTGTTAACCCTCGCAACATTAGGCTCATGGGGTTCATGGTGTTAAATTGTACGTCCACTCTGGGACTCGAACCCTCGCATGGGAGACCAAACATCTACAGCTCAGTCAAGAGGCAATGTCCAATTGGCACAGGTATTTATTGGGCTCATGTGCTTCAGGCAGTACTACTTGTCAACCAGCAGGTGTCCTACCCGAAACCTGGGTCGAAATGTCTCAATGGAAGTGTGAGGAGATCACCTCCAACCACTGCAGATGTATATTGTATTGGCGGAACACTTCACCCATTTTCAACCTTATCTTCAAATAATTGGTCCTTGCTAATGCATTTCTGTCTACTCCATCTGTGTCTCAGAGGTGGGCTGTGGACAGTTCAGAAGCCGGTCTGCCAATGACATCATCGATGGGGATTCCAAGATAATGGAAACAACAGACATTCGCTTACTGGAAAGATAGCATGCTGAACTAGAAGTTACTGTGCTTGTGCATCAATAAAAACAAATTATAAATTATAAATTCTGTTTGAAATTACTGTACCAAACCTGCCTACCGATTATGTCATTGGTAGGCAGGTTTCTTACTGTCCACAGCCCTCCTCTGAGACAGAGTGAGTAGACAAAATGGTGCCATTTCATAATGAGCATTAGTGACAAGAGGCACGGATAAGCACGGCAATTGTTTCAAATTAGCAACGTTGCCGTTATAATTTTTTTCCTCCAAATCCTGTTGCCTATGTTAATAAAACTCTAAATGAAGTATTAATACAAATCCATGTACCGCTTACGTCCATCTACGCTATTATCTTAACAAGCCGGAATTAACTTAACTGGAAATACAAGGGTTTATTTTTTGGAGAGATGAGTGGTGTTCAATTAGAACAGAACCAGAGATGTCTTGGGACCATGTCCGATCATGTCATCCTGATGACGCCACGATGAAGAAGTCTTATACCGTCGCTGTCGGGTAGAAACCGCTTATCTTCATATTTGAACTTCCGTGTTTTTACGTAAATTAACTTCTTGATCATACTAGTGTCACACAAAGGTATCAAAAGTAGCAGATCCACAAGCTCGAAACGCGGCGCTTTGATCTTGTCGATCTACTACTTATGTTGTTTTTGAATTTGAATCGTGAAAAGAAACGGTTTTGAACATATGAGGTTTCCACCCGAGAGACAATATGGAAGATAAGGTTGAAAATGTATGAAATGCTCCTTCAATATACTCTACCATACAGATTGCTTAAAGATCTTTCAACCAATCAGATTGGTTTTATTCTTTCAAATAGAAGTTCTGGAATCCGGATTACAGCTTTTAATAGTTGCCAAGTTATAACTGGACTGTCCTAGACTGTGGGAATAACATGATATCTAGGAGTGTTCCCCTTTACAATAACCTATTTTATTCACACACACACAACATAGATTATAGATAACTGACTTGAAGTTATTCAGTTACTTGTTAGTAAAAGGTTTCAAGTTACTTCTGTTGGTCAACCGTGGTTTACAATGTCCTCTATTAGAACAGTAAGACCATTACCAAACACCAAAAAAACAGCCATAATGAATCTCAAATATCCGATCAGACACATGAACTGGATTGGTCTAAGCTAGCTTGTTGACATTTACATTAAAGGAGGAGTTCACCCAAAGAAGGACTTATTTTCTATCAATTGCACACCCCATGAAGCCTTGAATCCATGGATTTATTTTTGTTTTTGTGGCATTCCTAAGCCAATAATTTGATTCCCGTCTCCTACCGGCTAATGTATCCGGTAGGAGACACAAAGTAGATTATTTGTGTCTCCTACCGGATACACACCCGATCATCAAATTATTGGCTCAGGAATGCCACAAAAACAAAAATAAATCCATGAATTCAAGGCTTCATGGGGTGTGCAATTGATAGAAAATAAGTAATTTTGTGGGTGAACTCCTCCTTTAACCACTTAAACCCTATGCTTAC
Organism: Gymnoscopelus braueri; assembly: GCF_963280865.1. Taxonomy (NCBI): domain Eukaryota; kingdom Metazoa; phylum Chordata; class Actinopteri; order Myctophiformes; family Myctophidae; genus Gymnoscopelus; species Gymnoscopelus braueri. The sequence goes on from NC_137615.1 coordinate 46,523,486, forward strand.
ATACAGAATAAGGACACTAGGGTTCAAGTGGTTAAAAAAATCTAGTGATTGAATGATTTTTCCTAAACAAGGTGTTCCTCAAAAATTCACATGGAAAAACAGCCCACCTTCCTCCCCATTAAAATAACTACAAGTTATACAGTTTTGTAAATACTGGTAGGATTGTCACAGCGAAACAACAAAAGAGAAGAGAAAATACTATTTTTCTTTTACATTAAGATCTTGACATGAAGTCAGGTTAACATAAATGTAACAGACTGAGCCTTACAGGCTTTTATGGAGACAAAAAGAAAAACATAAGAAGCGACTTTCACAGTGGCTGTGGTTTTGTTGCAATAAAATCAACCAGCATGCTTTGTGGCTAAACCTTTACTTTTTTCATGTGAACCCCCCCATACACACTTCCTCTCATCTTCACACACGAGGTCACAGTCTTTTTGTCTTGTAATGGCGCACTGTTCACTTCAGCACGGAATTCACCACAAGTCCTACCCGATACACAACTAAAGGAAATGCATAGATACGTGTACTGTAGATAGACAGCCAGGTAAAACCGTTCCCCATATTGAGGGAAATGGTGACTCAAAGCCATTGGGGGCGTGGGGGGGGGGGGACTGTAAACGATGGCCAAGCTCTCGACGGGCCCAGGAACTGAACAGAAACCCGATAAGACAAGAAACTCGCTAACCTTTCAACATGACAGAACCCTGGTTCGACAACTTCACCACTATCCTCCGACCACCTGCTTTCCTTGGAGATTTCTTTAAGAAACTGGACCAGTGTAGTCAATACAGTCTTGAGCCCGATTGATAATATCGGCCAAAACGACATTATCGTTTTGGCCGATATATCAGCTATTATTTCACTTTTTGGACGACATCGGTTTTGACAATTATGCAGCCAATGTGTCCCACTTTTTAAACCACTTTCTACCTGGCACCCCTATTTTGGGCATGTCATTTTAAGTGAAAATATTTTTTGGGGGAAGATTTTCAAAAATAGCAGATCTACAAGCTACAATTAGATTGTTATTTTTGAACATCTCTGAATATGGCCTTAGTGGTAAAATAAAATTACCGTTTTCATTTTTACTAAACATCCGTAATCGGTGGTCTAGGGACTCTCGGATCGGCATCGCGGCCCAAAAATCTGGCATCAGTCAGGCTCTAACGTGGTCACATTCAGCGAATGCCTGCTGCCATACCGCTTAGACTCATCCTGTTCATTCAATTAAAAAATCCTCAAAATACTGTCCAGCATCTAAAGTCTTGACCTTAAAAGGAGGAGACAGCACGCAGGTTTGGGTTCAGGCGACCGAGGGCAGGATGAGCTCAGGTTCCTTTTTTCAGAAGACCAGCACCTTCCAGCCGGAGTGGGCGAAGGAGCAGCCGAAACAGAGGCAGTCCACCGCCTGCTCCAGCAGCCAATCGAACACCACCTCCCGGCTTCCGGAGCCGATGGTCACCCTCAGCTTGAAGTTGCTGCCGTCGGCCGGGTCGGTCTTGCTGAGGGGGAACATGCTGACCACCTCCATGTCGAAGGTGACGGCCGAGCCCACGCCGATGGCGGGCAGCTGGTTGGTCATCTCTTTGCCGTTAACCGACACTGCACCTGGAGAGGGGGAGATGAGTATAAACAATTAAAATGTCACCTTCAAAGATGCATTAGACATTCTCAACCTTTTTCATTTCAAGGACCCCCAGTTTGATATGTAATGGACCCCCCATTCGATAAAATTCCTTTTATCTCTGCAGCCCCAATCTACATAGTAAAATCATCTGTGTTTAATTAACTTAGTGTACAAATGGAACCAAATGTTACAATAAACAGAATTGGCTGTGTTCGTAGGTATTAAGATGGCAATGGGAGGGCGTGCAGAACTGAGAGGAACAGCGTGTTCCTCCACATCCGTTAAGTCCTCCTGGTGAAACCCCTCACTGTCAGGTGAAAAGAAGTAGCTGGAGGAGACATGTGTGTTGGATAAGACATCTGATTGTCTTGAATTTTTTTTGTATATACTCTGGCAGAGAAAGAGTTAAACTATGGCGTTCAAGGAGGCCGCGAGAACAGAACATGACGAAGGCCTCAGGTCATATCCAGAGAGATGTGTGTGTGTGTGCACATACCGCTGGTGGAGATGCAGACCGCCTGGTCTCTCTGCAGCGACTCTCCTCCGCTGTTAGACTCCACACACACCCCCAAGCTGTCCCTGCGATCAATCTGACCTGCTGCTGAGATCCTACACACACACACACCACACACACACACACACACACACACACACACACACACACACACACACACACACTTTCATATACACTCCTTTCTCCATTATGTTTTGCTTGTATCTATAAAGTTGCAATTACTATACTGTACATATGTACGTATGTTGACTTTCCACACCAGTAGAAGAGGGAGAGCACATTATTGTCCCTTACAGATACATTCCTCATCTGTGAAGCACATCTTAACATCTTTTCATGGAATTTTGCTGACATACGAGTCAACAGTAAAGAGGGTAAAATGCTGACAATTTCACATTACGTAATGCTAACATGCATGGATAAGATAGATCAGATGGCTTTGTGTGTGTGTGTGTGTGTGTGTGTGTGTGTGTGTGTGTGTGTGTGTGTGTGTGTGTGTGTGTGCATGTATGTTGGCCTTCAACTATCGATTATCTTCTTTATCTACTTTTTCAATGAATAATCTTGAATAATCTAGAAGCACTTTTAAAAAATATATATCAACGAATCCACATGAAAAAAAAAATTGTTTTATCGACTAAATCAATTTGTCAGATTAACCACTTACGACTTGTGTCCTACAATGGCGTCGCACACAGCGAACACAGCGAACACAGCGAAAATAGCCAATCTACAAGCTTTCAACACGTCACACTGCAATGTGAAGCTTGTAGTTTGGCTATTTTTGAAAAAACTTTTTTTTGTCATAATATGTTTTTGACTGATTAAATATATTTGTTCGATTAACTGTAGCAGCCGCACACATGCGTGTATGTGTGTGTGTGAGTGTGAGTGTGAGTGTTTATGTGTGCATACTGACTTGAAGGTGAGGGTCTGTCCACAGAAGTAGGTGGGTGCGTTTGAGTAGAGGACAGGATAGCGCGACGGGGAGGAGTCACTGCGCATGGCGATGTTCCTCCTACTGCTCAGCATGTAGCCCTCCGTTCCTGGACGCCACTCTGGAGGAAATACATTACAACCAGTCAACAAACACTGTCCTACCGATGAAAGGTAGTGTAAGAAGTGATATTTTTTGGTTAAAACAAAACGTTTTGTTAAAAAGTTCTATATTGTTGCTGTCGGGCAGAAACCACTTATTTCCATATTCTGACTTTTTGTGTTTTTTCGTGAATTAACGCCCTACTTGATCATACTACAGCGTCACATACTTTTGAAATTGAATACTGAAAAGTAAGAGTTTTGGACATAATAAGAGGTTTCTACCCGACAGAGACGATCTTTTGATAAAAATCATTGCTATAGATATATTACATTCATGTATTCGGTAACAGGGGTCTCCCCGTCTCTTTAATAAACAGAAAAGACATCTTCAGGTGGGTTGGCAATTTCATCCAATCAGGAAAGAGTACCCATTATTATCAGCTGAAATCTTTATAGTGTTCCAGTTCCAATTTTGTCTGCACATTTCTGTGTGTTATCACTTCCAGTTTCACTTGTTCATCCTGTATCCTTGTAGGAGTTCTCTCTCCTGATTGGATGAATTTTTAATCCTGACCTGAAAATGTATTTTCTGTTTACTAAAGAGCTGGAGAGACAGGGAGACACCTGTTACTGAATAATTACTATCAGAATATAGAATATAGAATTATTAAAAATTACTTACTGCACCTTGAACTGATCAAGGTGCAGGCGCTCAATAGGAGTTTATGCGGTTATGGAAAGTACTGTACTCGAATTTTGAGGACATTAGTTGAGTATTTAAATGTTTTAATACTTCTTCTACTACATCTCATAGGCAAATAATGCACGTTCTACTCCAATACATGGACTAGTATGCTATTTACTTTGTAGATTTAAACTATTAAAAAAAAATGCATTCACCACTTCGCCCCATTTTTATACTTTGTCTATTCGAAAACGGCAAATATAAAAGAAATAGAAATAAAAGGAAAAAAACTGCAAATATGATAAGAATACTTCTTCCACCACTGCTGGAATGATTGATTGACTACTTTTATTAGTCAGAAATGTAAACAGCACGAGGTACAGTCAGACATTAAGGCTAAAAGGATAACACAATAAAGTCCTGGGGACTCGTTTCCATGGTGGTCCTGGTGTGTCATCATGTCAGCTCACCGTGCGGGGCCAGCGTGGTGTATCCGGTCTGCGGGACGCTCCAGGGGCTCCACTCGGTGCGGCCCTCGCCGCGGGCACACACCCTGAACAGGTACTCGCTGTGCGGGTCCAGGTGCAGCACCAGGAACTCACGCTCCCCGCCGATGTAGGCGTCATCGTACTGCGCTCCGCCGCTGCCAGCACGCCGGTACTGCAGGCGGTAGTCTGCTGCCGTGAAGTCCTCGTCCACCTGACAAGCAAAACACACACACACACACACACACACACACACAGGGCTCACTCAAATAATTGCGATTAACGATTTAATTGTGTTTTTGGTATTGAACATTGGGACATTTGAAGCCTTTTAGGCTTTGTAATAAAAAATTGCACGCGGCAGATATGACAAATAACTGAAATATACAAAGAAATTATTGACATATTTAATCATTTTATACATGCCGCGTTGTAAGCTTGTAGATCTGCTATTTCTGCTTTTTTTATATTTGAAAATGTGTGGAAACTTTTCAAAATGGAAATGATTATAATTGCGATTATCTCAAATAATTGCGATTAGATGATTATGTAATAATTGTGACAGGCCTACGCACGCAAAGATTTTAATTTCTTTATTTGGATTTTTCATTGCAGACATGAATCGTCTCAAAATTCAAATATATCTAAGAGTCAAAATACGATGCAAGATCATGATCACAATATTGTCTATATATAGCATAGACACAAGCAGACTACAAAAACAGTTCCGATATATATGGCATTGTCCTTTCCATATGAAATGACCGCCAATGAAAGGAGACACAGAACAGAATTTGACTAATAGTCTTGTCCCTTTTCTTTTGCCAGTCCAACAATGTGTAGCACACACACACACACACACACACACACACACACACACACACACACACACACACACACACACACACACACACACACACACACACACACACACACACACACACACACACACACACACACACACACACACACACACACACACCTTATGCACCTGCCCTAAGCTGCCAAATATCAGAGCAGTTATTTGACAATTATACCCACATCATGCAGGGATTGCATGTGCAAGTGGTTGATATTTATTTATTGATTGTTTTGCAGCTGAAGCAAGTATCCATGCACATGTCAAAGAGTCTTGGTGGTTTCATATTGGCTCAGGAATGTGACAAAAACAAAGAAGTCTCCATGAATTCAAGTCTCCATGGGGTGACTAATTGATAGAAAAAAAGATTTTTACTATCCCTTTAAAGAAATAGTTCACCCAAAAATGACGTATTTTCTATCAATTACATACCCCATGAAGCCTTGAATTCATGGAGATTTTCTTTTGTTTTTGACGCATTCCTGAGCCAATAATTTGATGATGTTTCCGATAGGAGACACAAAGAGACTCCTTTGAGTCTCCTACTGGATACATTAGCAGCTTTCCGCCGGAAATCTAATTATTGGCTTAGGAATGCGACAAAAACAAAAAATCTCCCTGAATTCAATGCTTCATGGGGTGTGTAATTGATAGGAAAAAAAAGTTTTTTTTTGGGTGAACTATCCCTTTATGCATGTTTTTAAAACGTCCCTAGGGTGGGGGCAGCTTTGATCCATGAACCATAATTGTTCCTCACCTTACACCAGCGGACCAGCACCCCTCCAGGCCTCTCCTGCAGCTCCTCGATCAGGACGGGGGGGTGTGAGGACACAAAGCCGTGGCGGGCCACGCGCTCCCTCAGCACCCCCAGCAGAGAGTCATCCAGCTGGGCCGAGACGCACGGCACGTCCACCAGCGCTGGAACCTCCGGCAGGCTGCCCCAAAATAACCCATTAAGACCTGAGGGCAATTCTACAAAGGCCTTCTAAAATCAGCAGTTCTCAGACACTCAAGATTTTTTTTTTAAGTTCAGAAAATAGCAGATGTGAGCTTGTACAGCCAACGCAAAAATTGTACAGCCAATCTAAAATGACACAGATGCTTCCCCAGATTGAAAGGGATAAACAACCCACAGAAACCAGAATGTTACGCGAAAGCACTAAACGCACGCACACACACACACACACTTGAATTATTTTATTTGGATCTGCACAAGAAGCAAATAGATAATAGATCCAAACACTTTGTGGACTGTACACAATTGCATTTAGCTTCTTCTACCTCTATGACAAATAAAACCTTCTTGATTCTTTACTCCAAACACTGATCAGAAGAAGGCTACATTATGGTCAAACCAGGTAAAAATGCATGATGCACACAAATGATAACACATAGATGACTTAACGTATCATACACAGAAAATGAGGATATATGAAACATCGTCTTAAACGTCGCACTTTTTTATATCATGTTTTAGTGGAGCCATGAAGCGACTGAGTAGTTACAATATGTTGCACAATATAAAGATTTCTCCTAATCTAATAATGCCCTGTATGCCTGGACTGGATAAGACAATTACCATAAATGAGTTTCATGGGGGGGGGGGGGGGGCTCAACAGGACAGAGAGTTGTTTAAGGGAATTGAACCTGCGACCTCTCAGCTACAGGACTGTCTCTCAGACCTAGACCAATTTGTAACTCTCAGCGTTAAATGAACATGGACTCTCACCTGTCCAGTTGGATGTGGAGGGCCTTCTTAGTGAAACTGCCCAGCTTGTCTTCCTTCTCCCCCAGTCCACAGCGCAATGCAGCCTCCCCTGGACGGACACACACAGGATTTATTGTCTTGTAAAGCATTGTCACAATCATTTTAACCCCTTTATCCATATTTTATACTTTGGCTATTCAAAAATAGCAGATCTACAAGCTCATAGCGCGGCACCGAGTGCAAATCTCTGAATATATATTTTTTAAAGCGAACATTTGTAACTCAAACTTTGCTTCTGGGAGTCCCTGGAACAAAATATTTTGAGATGGGTCCACGGCCAAATACATATAATTTTGGGGGTCCTTGACATGAAAAAGTTAGAGAACCACTGTTGTAAAGCACAGACCAACACAAATGATGATGGTACTGTATCAGTAAAAATAACCCTTACATTATCAACACCTGTAGCAGCATTAGTTCTAGCTCCATGGCTGGTTTTAAGTTCTCCCTTAAGAGATGGCTCACTACCAGTGCAACCTAAAAGTACATTTTTTAATTAGGGTTCGTATCCCCCCCCGCACACGTGCACGCGCACGCGCACACACACACACACACACACACACACACACACACACACACACACACACACACACATAAGCACACGGCACACGCGCATGCACGCATACACATACAGATACAGATACTCACACACACGCCCGCACCCACACCAAGATCAACAGGACCACGATGGAAATAAGCTTCTGGCTTTCTTGTGTCTATCCTTTTGACTATTCCCTGTGTACATTGTTTTGTTATGTGCAAATTGTCAATACATCAATCAATCAATCAATCTTGATGGGAAGAAACGTTGTGAAAAATATTTAATGTTTTCGCCTAAAATATTACGAGGCCAGGTGAAAAGTATTAACAAGAGTTTGTGACTAAATAATAACTACTTGGGATCCATTGGAACAATGGTTTTGGACATACATACATACAGAACGTGCATGTAAGGTTTCCATCCGAAGGTGTTGTTCTTTTCTGATCACTTCAGCTGCGCGGCGCCAGATGCATATAGAGTCTAACATGTGTTGACAATAAAGCTGATCCAGAATCTGTGCTGCAGCAGACATGTGTCTGGAACAGCTGGTGAAAGGGACTGACTGTATGCGTCTTACACTATGAGACAGCTTCAACAAACACACGAGTTTGTAATAATAATGTCAAAATCTATTATCTTCGTAGTGATTATTCTATCGAATTAATCGAATAATCAAGAAGCGCACTTTTGCATAATTATAAAATAAAATTACATATCAATTGAATGAATTGATTAGTCTTATTATTTACATATTTACCACTAATTTAGCTATTTAGATTAGACCGATTAAGTGTTGCACTCCTACACAGGTGTTAAGAATCTCTGCCATTACCCGTAACAGCTTTGTAATCCAAACCAGCTGTGCGCTATTATATTGCAGTGTTATTTATATATACATACTACTGTAGCTACATGCTGTATACGTCAACACATCAATGACTACTGAGCTACCGCAGTCCTCACTGGAGCCACGCCGTTCCCCTCTGGACCCCAACAGCCACATGATTCCATTTCTTTTGTTATCCACACAGACAGAGCTTAAAGTACAGGACACTCACTGCCTACAATGTTGTATGCAGTATAGATGGGTTTCCTGTTTGTAAACATGAGAGGATGATGCGCGCGCAGTGGCGGGATGAGCCTGTAGAGGGCGCTATTACCCGCAGCAGCTCTGGCCATTGTACATTCAGAAAATAAATGGTCTTCACCAGGTTTAATGAAAGTAGATTAAATGATGCAGTTTGTAATATCTTCTTTACTCAATAAAAATGATTTGTCGAAAGTTGGATCTGTTTGTATATAATAGCAGCATTATGCCTATTATGCCTATAATAGCAGCATTATGCCTATCTAAATCCCGAAAATAACGAGAGAGTGAATGGCGCTTCCGGTTCGTTCTCCCCCGCGCATGCGCAGATTGCGCACTCTGCTCTGTGATGACGTCGCGCGGAAACCCATCTATAGCATGTGACAATAAACCTTGAACCTTGTGTGGCGTCAGATTGATGGAGGCCCCTAGGCCAGTGGTTCTCAACCAGTGGTCCGGGGACCACCAGTGGTCCTTGGGGGGGTTCCAGGGGGTCCCCAGCCAAATTAATAGTTAGGAACCAAATTGACCCTTATGTGTCTTAAATGAACACTAATGATGATGATGATACAGTGTAGATTGGGACCCCCAAGAAATCAAAATGGTCGAGTCCCTGGGATATCCCTGGGTCTGTGGGCTAATATGTGTCAATTTGGGGGTCCTTGACGTGATTTTTTTTAAAAACCACTGCCCTAGACCAATCGTCTTTTAGGGTCCCTCTACACGCTAACCAGGACAAGCAAGTCGGGTGGACATGCAAACACACGTGTGGGTCAAGAAAGCACCTGTAGACATTTCATCATACAGTCTACAATCTGAAGTTTTTATATGCTATTTTTTGATGATATATGTAATGAAAAACGACAAAAGAATCTTAAAAGTGTGCTGCAAGGGATATTTTTGGTTAAACTAGTTTAAGCTCTATATTCTGATATTAATCAGAATCTTAACACTATCGCAAATTAATGCTTACTATGGGAATAAAGAATCTTGTGAGTGTGAGAACTACTGATTTAGAAGAAGTAGAATCAGTCTTAACCCATTCAATCCGGGAACGCATCTGTGTCACTTTAGATTTCTTTGGCTATTCAAAAATAGCAGATCTACAAGCTCATAGCGCGAGTGCCGCGCTATGAGCTTGTAGATCTGCTATTTTTCATTTTGGGGCTCCTTGACATGAAAAGGTTTGAGAACCACTGATATGTAAGTTTTTTCAAAAAACTGTTAGGATTTAGAAGACATTTGTAGAATCTCCAGAAGCAAAGATTTGAGTTACAAATGTTTACTTGAAAAAATATATATTCACAGATTTGCAAAAATAGCAAATCTACAAGCTCATGATCTGCTATTTTTCAATAGCCAAAGAGATCTAAAATGACACGGATGCGTTCCCGGTCTTAAAGGGTTAATCACAATTATTTGTATGACTACTAATGGTCCAGTAAACTTTCGTGATGGTGACAGCCCTAGGTATGAACCCACCCTCTCGGAGCAGCTCGTCGGCCTGTCCCACGCCGTGCTCGATGAGGCTCTGGCAGTCGTCCAGGGGACGCACGCTGTCCGTCTCGATGGCGTCCACCTCGGCCAGCAGGGCGCTCAGCCGCTCGGCCAGCAGGCGCACCGCCGCCGCCTGGAGCTCGGCAAAGTGCCTCCGCAGGGCGTCCCGCGCCTGCCCCGAGCTGCCCCGCACCTGGAGGGAGAGGGTTGGGGAGGAGGAGAGAGACCACAGGAGGTCAGGCTATAGTGTCAATAGCTGGCTCAGGGCCAATGTGTAGGCCTCGCAATAAGAAAATAATAGCCAGCACTCCGAAGTCCTTCTGGTACTTTTAACACATTTTTTTGCAAATCTTTGAATACATACATTTTTAACTCAACTCTTTTCTTCTGAGGGGTCCCTGGAACAAAATATTTTGAGATGGGGGGGGGGGGGGGGGGGTCTGCGGACAAATACATATCATTTTGGGTGGTCCTTGACATGAAAAAGTTTGAGAACCACGGATATTATAGCAATGTAAGTTTAAAAAAGAAAACACTGTTAGGATTTAGAAAACACATTTGTAGAATCCCCAGAAGCAAAGATTTGAGTAAAAAATGTTGTCTTTAAAAAAATATCTATATATTCAAAGATTTGCACACATTTTCCACGATTTTTCAAGAAATAGCAGATCCACAAGCAGATCCACAAGCCCTCGTAGCGTGGCACCGAGTGCCACGCTACGAGCTTGTAGATCTGCACTCTGCAAATTGCATTTATATTAGGGTGTGCTCGTTTTCGTTTCTACCGTGACTAGGCCTGTCCGGCCTATACCGATAGCATTGCTATAGTGTGTTTGTTCAGTAACAGGGGACTCCTATCGCTCCGGTTCTTAAAACAGAAAATACATTTTCAAGTCGGAATAACAATTTGAACTCAGCCAGGATTGAAGCCAGGAAGAAACAAAAAGTGCAGACATTGGAACTGGAACACTATAAAATGTAAGCTGATAACTGGGTTCAGTCTCCTGAATGGATGAAATTGGCTAACCCTAACCCTAACCTGAAAATGATTTTTTTTTTGTTTTACTAAAGAGCTGGAGAGACCGCTGTTACTGAACAAACACTCTATATCAGGGGTTTTCAACTGATTTTGACCCAGGGACCACCATCCTGACTAAGAGCAACCTGGGGACCACCACTATCATAGACCCACCCCACACAATAGTGGTGGGGGGTTCATGCACCACAGGGAGCTGGAGAAAATAGCTAAAATATCAATATAATATCTAATAAAATACAGTGATTTTGTTTGAAAATGATGGAATATGATTAAGGATTACTGTGATTATGGTAAGCTCACATTTCATATCACACATACAATACAGTAAGAACTCCTGTAAGTTATTAAAAGTAGAAAGAAAGAAAAAAGCAGAAAAAAAAGTTGTTGTTTTTTTATGTTATGCATGGCCAGGGACCACCTGCAATACCTCCGCGGACCACCAGTGGCGGTTGAAAACCCCTGTTCTATATTGTGGTAGTAATCATTGCTGGCTATAGAGCTTTAACATTTAACATCTTTTAAACAATACTTTTAGTTTAAACCAAAACAAATATCACACCATCTTTAATTATCCTTTTATGGTGACATTTCTCTGCATTCCCTTTAACTTTGCCTCTGACTGACTACTAACGCTAGCATAGGTCCTGGGTGTGGGGAAGAAAAATGCAGAAGTTAATCTGATTACAGTAAATAAAGACACATGATAGAAGGAGGCAGATTGCCCAATTGTGTAACTGTGGAAGTTTGGACCATACTGAGGCCTCAGATATCACGGTTTGAATCATTGTATCACTTTCAAGTCGTATGGTGCAGCACTACTAAACCAACTGGCGGGAAAAAGCAATGAAGAATGTAGCAATGAAGAATGTAGAAAAATATAATCATGTCATATCATGTAATACTACATACGTTTCAAAATCTTGCACAAAATATTAATCAGAATCACTTTTTTCACTTTTCACACAGAACAACTCTTCTCACTGATGAGTAAGAGGCGCATCACATTTTTCAGCTGAAAATCTGTTCAGCGAGCGATGCGGTCGTAAGAAGTATGATTTACGGTTTTAGAGATGGACAGAGAGGGGAAGAGAAAACACACAGCGGGGGAGACACATACAGTACACACACACACACACACACACACACACACACACGAGACAGAGGGAGGGAGGGACAGACAGCGAGAGACTGTTAGATCCGTTTTAGTTTCCTTTCGTTCCTTTTGCCATTTTTGTGTAAGGCTGTTATAAATAGTCAGGCTTGCCCTTTTTACCCATGTATCACACAGACATTAAGATAGCAGTGTGTATGACGCCACTGTTATCCATTACCTGATTGCTATCTGATGCACTGTGAGAGAGAGACAGAGAGAGAGAGAGAGAGAGAGAGAGAGAGAGGAAACAGCAGGCCGATTGATAAACTCTGCCCTGATAAAGAGCCATGATGGTGAGAATGGAAAAATAAAACGTGCATGCATACACATGCGTGCGAACAGACGCAGGAAGTGTTCCGAGCTGGTTTCCTGTCCCCTATCAGTCCTATCCAGATGACCCCGATCAATATTTTGGGGGACAGTGAGAAGTGAATATGTCTCGCTATAGGGACTGCCTCATCAGCCTACATAGAGGAGGACATTGAATGAACAGAAACCAGCGCTCCCCAAAATAACAGCTTTGGGGGTCTGCTGGGAATTGATTACATGAAACCGGCACCTGCGCCTGCAGTCTCAACGAACAAATAATTGGTCTACACGGATTATGGCAGCTGAGACAGCAGTCACAACTTATGCTCTCTCTCTTTCTCCCCACACACATGCACACACACACACACACACACACGAGCGAGGGGGGTACAGTAGAGATAGAGAGAGACAGAGAGGGGGGACCGGACGTTTGGACTCCCTCCGTTACAAGGACAAGATGCTACTGTGATAGCATTGTGTTCTCAATCTGTACCGTACAGTATAAACAAACACACAGTGACATTGTTGCGCAAAAATAGATAGTACAGTGACACCGTGTCTGTGTGTGTGTGTGTGGGGGGGGGAATCCTCCTTGATTCCTGTACTCTAGTAAGTCTGAGTCACCCTCCACAGGGAGAGCAGGGTTATGGGAAAAACGCCACCTCACACTGTGACTGGATCCAACACACACACACACACACACACACACACACACACACACACGGGGGACGAATCTCACTGACTGGAGGGAGTGGAGTGACAGACCTCTTAGTGCAGATTTAACCACAAGAACCCTAGCGTCCCTATTCGGGCGTGAACATCTGGCAAAAACAGACGACCTAAACAGGTGCTTTGTAGATCGGTAGATTGATGTCGCCTTACCGACTGCAAAACTATCCGTTAGCGACCTCCCCCGTTACAAACATTGTCGTTGGCAGACGATTGGATTCCGCCTACCGATACGTCTGGTGACTTCCAAATCGTTGCTGTTGTGCAGAAACCTCCGATCTCTATATTCATAACTTTTTGCTAGTTTTCGTAAATGAATGCGCTACTTGATCATACTACAGCGTCACACAAAAGTAGCAGATCCGCAAGCTTGACATTTCGCGCCGCGTTTCGAGCTTGTCGATCTGCTACTTTTGAATTTGAATCCTGAAAAGTAACCGTTTTGGACTTCCACCCGATAGAGACGAAATGCAGGATAGCTGCTAGAACAGCGGCGAGAACGGCCACTAACAAACCTACGCCCTCAGAAATATTGCAAAACTCTGCCCCACGCACTCACTCTGTCAGATTCCGAAAACTAGTCCCCGCCTTTGTCTCCTCCAGGTTGGACTTCTGCAACGCACTTTTCATCGAGATCCCTAGCAACATCTTTCACAAAAGCTCCAATATATCCAGATCAGCGCTGCTCAGATACTGATGAGAGTGCGTAAACACTAACACGTCACACCCGTCCTCCGTTCACTCCGCTGGCTTCCCGTCTCTTTTGAATACAAGATATCCCTGTTAACTTATCAGAGCAAAGGCCTACCTTTTTAACAAAGCTTTTTTTTTGGCTACACTGGCTTTATGCCCTCATATTTTCAATGTTTAGTTTTTTTTAATCTTTTTTATAGTGGTGTGATGTTTTTTTTTACGCAAATGTATATTGTAGCACTTTAAGATTTGTTTAAATGTAAAATGCATTATAAATAAAACTATTATTATTATTATCACCTAGGCCCACTGCTTTGGAAACCTATTACATCACCGCCCGGATATGAAGGACCGCCCTCAACACTTTGGATTGCTTCTGCAATGCAGTTTTCTTCTCTCAGTTTTAACAACGAAAGCTGAGAGATTGTCCTCAGTGTGACGTCTTTAGTTCAGCGAAGCACTTATAGACACAGACCTGTGAGTCTTAATGTGCTTCTTGTGTATCTAATAAGAGTTCTCAGAATGCATGGTCATCTGCAGATGACTCAGTGCTCTGTCTGACCACAACGAGCACACAGAGTAAGGCTGTTTATCTCCCCATCTCTGGGGAATGTCAACTCTGTCGCGCTCCAAACATAGCAGATCTAGAAGCTCACAATGCGTTGCATCAGCCGTGACGGTGACCTGTATCCTGAAAAGACCTCTTTCATTCCAATATCAGTGCCTCCCCATTTCACATGTGTAACACACACACAGCAAAAATATCAACATTATTTTAACTCTGAGAGTGTAAACAATTAGTGAGGATTGACTTTGTAATCTTCACCCGTTCCTCTCAAATGTCATTTTCAACCCAGTTCAAAGTGCTTTATTGAATTGGTCCAACATAAGCCTATTAGGGGCATCCCTCGTTCTAGTTCCATGACCCTCTCTTTGTTCTCATCTTTCATATTTATATTCCATCCATCCAGCCTTCTCTCTCCGTTTCTCTTTCTCTCTCTCTGTGTACAGTAGCAGGAAATAGCAGCATTGTTTACTGGAGGGGCCTGCAGACACACTGCAGGAGGAAGGAAAGAGATAGCAGACACACACAGAGAGAGAGAGAGAGAGAGAGAGAGAGAGAGAGAGAGAGAGAGAGAGAGAGAGAGAGAGAGAGAGAGAGAGAGAGAGAGAGAGAGAGAGAGAGAGAGAGAGAGAGAGAGAGAGAGAGAGAGAGAGAGAGAGAGAGAGAGAGAGAGAGAGAGAGAGAGAGAGAGAGAGAGAGAGAGAGAGAGAGAGAGAGAGAGAGAAGTGACACTGCGGTCTTGATCTGTATTAAGGGAACTAGAACGTACAGGGTTTTTAATTTCAAGGACCCCCGGTCTGATATGCATTATTATACCCCCATTTGATAGGATTTGTATCTCTGTGACCCCAATCTACACTGTTAACTGTTGTCCTCAGTGTTAATTTGACTGTGGTTGTGTACAAATCCTAACTACACAGTATGTATCATTTAGCTGGAGATCCCCTGGAACGCCCTCAAAGGGCCCTGGGAGTTGAGGACAGCTTGGTGTAGGGCGCTTTGATGCCATACATGTTGGTTATGCTGCATTTGTTTCAGCTTGTGGTCTCGTGTACCAGACAGTTAGTTATGGATAATAGGGTGTTTGAGGTAAAAAGGGCTGTGTGTGTGTGTGTGTGTGTGTGTGTGTGTGTGTGTGTGTGTGTGTGTGTGTGTGTGTGTGTGTGTGTGTGTGTGTGTGTGTGTGTGTGTGTGTGTGTGTGTGTGTGTGTGTGTGTGTGAGAGAGAGAGAGAGAGAGAGAGATGTTGACTCACTGGAAAAACTCTGCTACACTAAATGGAACAGAGCCTTAACATTGGTAACCCTTGTGATGGAAGTAACATTACACAACTATTTGTCAACATATTGACAAATACCGGTACACATTTGTCAATATAAGTTGCCAAATATAAGTTGCACGGGGCAGATATGATAATACAACTTAAATACACAAAGAAATGACTGACAATGACAGACACCAATTATCAAAAGAATAATTTGATTATGGCCAAAATACACCATATTTTATACTCAAAATGTGTTACAAAATAGTGGAAATAGACGATCTACAAGCTCTACACTTTACACTATTATTTTTTTTTAAATCTAAATGTATGAACCTTTCTCAACATAGAAAAGATAATGAAGATTATGCAAAATTATTGTGATTATCTACAAATAATTGCGATTAGGCAACAATCGTGACAGGCCTAGGGCCACGGCCGCCATGGCCTTCGTGGCCTCCCTGAAATTCCTGCCCTGGTCCTCTCCCATATGTAAATGTATGCAAATGATCACGACAGACCGAAATAGACACATGATATAGACATCTACAGCATTGATTCGCTTATGGTGTGCCGAGCCACACTGGTGTGCCACGAGACAAGTCCAGTGTGCCTTGGGATTTTGTGACAACCACACGCACACAAAATATGATTGTAATAGAAACCGATGTGACAGATATGGGCATATATGGAGATGTGTGTGTCTGTCAGTCCTTGTCCCTTTTATGGCCATGAGCTTAGCCTATTTTCATAGACCTGGATGCTTGTTTCTCTCGCTACACCTGGCGCCCATTTAGGGTCAGTGTTGCCATGTCCAGTTATTATAAGCGACTTTGACCGAGCAAGAACGGAGGCAAATTCATAGACCGGAGGCACATTCATAGAATGGATTGCTTGTTTCTGTCGCGAAACCTGGCAACCCTGAAAAGAGCAGAAGACATCGTCTTATATTCTTTCTAAAGCGAGTGATTATAAGGCTACGTGGTGAATAAAGTTTGCTTTGGGATGTGCAGGACACGAAAAGAAGGGTCATATAAACGTGGCTGGGGTGGGAATATGGACATGAGCAGGGTGACTATGAAGACATAGAAACTAGTAAGTAGCAAATGTGTAAGTTTATATTAGCCATTTCGGGTAACTGTTGCTGACGGTGAACGGTGCTCCTTTCCGGTGGTTCCCAGGGGGTGGAAATATTGTTGAAAGAAAATAAATATGCTCCCCTCCCGTTTGTATGCGAGCTGGCGAAAACTTCTGGAAACTCAGATTATCTCCAAAGAGGCAAATGTATAGTGAGCAATGAGAAGTAGACGAAAGAATGGCTAAATAAACCAAGGACGTTGTGGGCAGTGTTGAACTGAAATTTGACATGTTCTTGTTGTGTTGTATAACGAAACAATGGCGATAACAAAATTTAGAGGACACTGATAATGGATGAACTGTTGCACCCCAATGCAGATCGATTTATGTGTGGGTTGGGGGTGTGGGGGAGTGGGGACAGTACCTGCTTGCGGGCCTGGTTGAGTCCATGCAGCCGCTGTTGCAGTTCACTGCGGTAGTTCTGAGCAGCCTCGATGCTCTCCTTAGCCTCCTGCAGCAACGCCTCCACCTCCACCGACATCCTCCTGGTACACACACACACACACACACACACACACACACACACACACACACACACGTTCATGAAGTCATCAACATTTTAGAATGGCAATTGTCCAAATACCATTTCCACCAGTTATACTTAGTTGCACACAGAAAATAGATGATCTACAAGCTTAGCTTGCACTGCACCAGCATGCAACTATGTAGAAATATAACTCTATCCCCATATATTCTTTTACCAAGACACAATTTCTCTGTTCTTGGAAAATTGTTATAATAATGTCTATTTCTCAAATTCTACAATGTACTTGTGGGGATATTTGGCCCTCACTAGTTAGTAGTACGCACGCACGCACGCACCGCACGCACACACACACACACACACACACACACACACACACACACACACACACACACACACACACACACACACACACACACACACACACACACACACACACACACACACACACACACACACACACACACACACACACACACACACACACACACACACACACACACACACACACACAGCATGTTATTTGTTTCTCAAATACACAAACAGTATCAATGTTCCATGACTATTGACAGTGACCTAATCAGTCATAGGACTCGTAGGGACTGAATGTAAACCTAGAGGAAAAACTTCCATTAGGAGGCTTTGACACACACATTATGTGCAGCTGGAATCTGCATGTGTAACTTCATCCTTTGCAGTACAGAGAGTATGAGATCAGGCTGTTGAATTGTGCTGTCATGCTCGCACCGGATAGTCATCTTTCTGAGTCATGCTTGGCGTAAGGGAAAGCATTTTTTGCAGGGAAAGTTTAGGACAAACAGACAGACAGACAGACCGACAGAGGCTACGTCTGTGAAGAGCTTGCAGTACACACAAGTGTAGCATTCAAAACAAAAGCTCATACAGGTGTTCAATAAATTGTTTTGGACAACAGCTGAAGTATGTGGCCAAGGAAACACTGAGCTTAAGTATTTGGGGGCTGACTGAGCCAGGAAGGGACATGTATGTTACTTTGCAGATCAAATCTGGTCTCGTATGGGGCACTCTATTACAGTACCTGAATTAACTTTTACAAAATGTAATGCAACCATATGTCTGATGACAGATTGAACTGAAACACTTGTCAACTGTACAATCATTGAATACATATTTGTGAAAAACTTCATAGAGTATGTTATGATAGTGTAATTAAGTGACTTTAGGTAAATTCTGTTTTGGTTTGGCACAAATAGAATTGACTTGACTTGACTTTTTGGGGGGCTCCAAAGCAATGCCTTACCTTCCCCTCCAAGGCAATAGTAGGGGAAACACTGTAAACCAACAACGTTGTGAAAACACAATGTTCCGAGCCGTTTAAGAGATAGAGGAAGTGGTTTAAACCACTTCCTCTACAACCAGGAAGCAGCCGCAGACAGTGCAACAGGTAACCAACCAATCAATGGTCGGCTACCAACCAGCATGTGGTACATTGGAACTTGAGTGAAATTGTTTGGATCAGCAGAATGCTGACGACAAACTTTCTCCATGTTTAAAAAGTGAAGAGTGAAGCCAATATGCATGTCTATGTTCATAACAATTCAGACAACATTTATGATTTCCTCTGTCCATTTTGTGCTATGGCAACCCAGATTCAATATATCAGAAATACATTTGGTCCTCAATTTTTTTTAAAAGCAGGAGATAGTCTTAAGATCTAATAATGTCAGCGATACTCCATATATTGCATGATAGACTATAGATCCGGTACACTAATACAACTGTGGTATGGCTATATTTCAGGAATTAAATGTTAGACATTGTGGGAGAGAGTGAGAGACAGAGAGACAGAGAGACAGTGAGAGAGAGAGAGAGGCTTGGGGTTGTGTGAAAGTAGACTAAGAGAACCACAAGGTGGTGTCTAATTGGGCAGATGCTTGACAGCTGGTGTGTACAACCTGAGAGTTTTATGAAGAACACAAGCATATCTATAATCGGAGGGCTGAAATAACTAGTCAAACTAACCGATTTATTTAATTGCATCAGTTTGTTGAAAGTTGGTCAAAGTTACATGAGTGCATATGATGTGTAATATGAAATGTAAGCTTACAATATGTACACAATAATCAATGATCAGTTACCGTATCATCATTGAATCCTATGTTCAAAGGCTTTGGAAGACTGTATATTAAGGTCCGGTCTATAATGCATTATAAGCACAATTATAATGCACTTAAAATGCTCATAACACTCCTTATAAATGTATAACAACTTATAGCAATTAAGATACTTTATAACCGACTAGGAATAAGCTGCTCCACTGAGCTTATGACCTACCAGCACTTAATACGTCATAAACGTTGTTAAAAGTTGTCAATGTCATATATGATTATAAACATTTATAACAAGTATTATAACGTCTTATAAGTGCATTATAATACTTTATAAATACACTTATAATGCATTATAGACCCGACCTTAACATACAGTGTTACCAAGTTTTTCAGTTGCTCACTTCAGCTTCACACACAAGGGTGAGGGACAGTGAAGTTAATTATGGAGATTTATTTTGTGTCCCTGATCAGTATTCAGTAGTATTACTTACTGGCATAATAACTTGTGAGAGCTACATATAGGATCATGTTAAACTGAATTCACACACAATACATTAAAATACAATGACCTATTAGCACCGTAAAGTCCAACATTCATTGCAAAAACAGGATAGATATAGTCTACAGTATGCATTCTATTTTTGCTTCATGTTCATGTTTTGGAAGTATCATGGCATCTTCTTGTCAATACACAACTGGTTGTGTTGTTCTGCAAAGCACTATCTTATCTCGTTTAAGAGTCCCAAA
Organism: Gymnoscopelus braueri; assembly: GCF_963280865.1. Lineage (NCBI taxonomy): Eukaryota > Metazoa > Chordata > Actinopteri > Myctophiformes > Myctophidae > Gymnoscopelus > Gymnoscopelus braueri. Next base: position 46,543,802 of record NC_137615.1, read on the forward strand.
CGATTTAACACATTACACTCTAACAGGAAACTGCAGCCTAGAGAGGATTCGGAATTTGAATTAAGTCAATATTTAAACTTTGCGATTTAGGCAATTGTACTGCCCTATTGCACACATTCTTGCTTTGTTCCGTGCGGTCAGTTTTCCACAGCCTTAATCACGTTAACCTTAACAGGCAGCCACAATAACCGAACCCAGCTGAACATTGTCTAGCAGTGTTGTTTTTACCTCTGAGATAACAGCTGCTATAAAGGTCACACTGGAGCATCAACATGGACCAGTATTGGAGTGAAGCCTGGGGCCAGAGAGGCCAGAGAGGTCACATCGTGTGGGGTCACAAGCTAGGTGGTCTGCAGGATAATGGGTGTCCCAAAATCTGCAGGAATTCTCAAGAATATGGATCGGCCTCGCTCGGTTTTCCTGTCATTGTTTGATAAACGGGACACGATCGTCCATTTCTTAACTGCACTCACGCGACATTGTTGTCCTTTATAGCAGTCTAGGGACAAGGGTTGAATGCAATTAAAGCGGAATACCACTCATTTTCAACATTGAACTTTGTCTTTAATACACCTTAGAACTGTTGCGTGGAAATAAGAGAAAATTATTTCCACGCAACAGTTCTAAGGTGTAGTAAAGAAAGACATAGTTCAATGTTGAAAATGAGTGGTATTCCCCTTTAACCACTTAAACCCTATATACTTTGTTGACCAGAGTCCCCCAGGGATCTATACTAGGCCCTCTTCTTTTTCTCCCTCTCCACAAAATCTCTTTGCCGAAAATAGCCGATCTACAAGTTCACAATCTGCTATTTTCGCCAAATATTAGCCCCAGAAAAGGGAGCCTAGAGTTCATGATTGTGGATAAAAAACACCTGTTAGAAAACTACTAAGGGTTGCTCAAGGACTAATGACAAATAAAACATCATTTATAAAAGAGCTGAATAATAAAAAACATTTTACTGTGCTGCTGAAGGCCCGAGGCTGAAGTTGTGAGCACTCCCATGGCGATAGCCCTGGCTCTGCTCAGCCCTGCGTCTAATGCATGCTCTACAAAACCACACATGCATGGCAGTCGAGTCAAACCACAGCTTTAGTGCTTAGAAAGTAGGTTACCACCGCTAATGACTCCACCAGCTTTACCTGAAACAGACATGGTCTAACATGCAGGTACAACAGGTGGAAACTTTCCCTTTTCTACATGTTGGGCTACATGGCTAAAGTTTTGTCTTTGTTTCCATGTATCTGTGTGCGTGTGTGTGCGCGTGCGTGTGTGCGTGCGTGCGTGTGTGTGTGTGTGTGTGCTTTATTCATGTTATAATCCTTTGCATTTGTAATGGAAATATACTGAACGTTCTGTATAATTGTGTTATTTGGTCCTTACTTCTGAAGCACATTGAGTTTCGGTGTGCCGCCTGACAGCACACATTACAAACCAGCACAACTTGTTTTAATAATGGGACAGAGAGAATGAGTCTAATGACTGGATCTAATGCTGAACACATGAGTGAAGCACATCAAAAGGCCAAAACTAAGGTGGGGACAAGAGTTGACTGAACCTCTAAAGCCCCGTTTTATTATTCGGCGCACAGCAGTGTTGCACGAAAGAAGCGAAAAATAGGCAATCTGCAAGCTCTCAAAGCATCACATCGCAACATCTTGTGCGCTTGTAGATCTGCATTTCGCCTGTAATGACATTTCCAAAATATGGATGCCAGGTGGAAAGTTGCAAATGAACATGCGTTATTACTACATATATAAAAATCCCACTAACTCTGTGATCAATGGTGCTGTAAAGATCAATTATTGCATTCCTGTGTCATATTTCTCTCTCCACTGTGACCTGTAGGAACATCACAGCCATAACATTCCATAGTCCAACTCGGAGAGGAACATTCTGTTTTTCTTTCCTCCGTGTAACAACCCCTCATTAAGAATTTATGGCTGTCACAACTGTAGAGCTGAAATATACAGAGCTGGTGGTGGGAATGCTGCTGCCATCCTAAATAGTGGCAAATATGAATTCAAGTGCTCACACACACATACACACACAGTACCTATTTGTTCAGAGTGTATGTACAAGATAAGTAAGTTTACGGAAAAAAGAAAAGGCAAATATGCCAGCATGCACAAAACACACGCACTACATCATGGGAGTAAAGGTAAATATTTGTTCTGAGAGTACTACATATAACATACAGTATGCACACACACACACACACACACACACACACACACACACACACACACACACACACACACACACACACACACACACACACACACACACACACACACACACACACACACACACACACACACACACACACACACACACACACACACACACACACACACACACACACACACACACACACACACACACACACAGGCTGTTGAAAATCCCCCCTACATCAACCCGTCTTCCTAGTTCCACTCTAACAGTAAACACACACTGACACTGCTTCCATAAGCATGTAAAAAGATGTGTCTTCTCAAGTGGTCCTCAAACTTTTTCATGTCAAGAACCCCCAAATTCATATGTATTTGGCCGCCGCCATTCGAAAGGATTTTGTGCCAGGGATCCCTATAAGATAGACCTGTCAAGACATTCTACTTGTTTTGAAAATAGCCGATCTACAAACTTCAGTGACAAACTTAGTAAAATGTTTGTTCCAGGTAAACTTGTGTGGGCGCTGCCCACCACCACAGAGGTTGTGGGTTTGAATCCACTGTGGCAGGGCCGGACTGGGACCGAAATTCAGCCCTGGCATTTTGGTCCGAACCGGCCCACCACCCACCGGGCCGTTTTGTCAACGGGGGGGGGAGTCCGTTTTCGCGTTTCACTGTTTCAGCCCAGCCCTGCACATGAACTCTGCAGCCGCACTGAGGCCCCTGCTGGAAAGCATCCCAGCCCAAACATTAACGTAACTAATAATCGGGCCGCGCGACCCGGAAATGACCATAATAATTCTAAAACGGGAGCGAAAAAAAAACGTTTTTTTTTTGTTTGTTTTTTGGCCCAGCGGCCCACCGGGCATTTGCCCGGTACGCCAAATGGCCAGTCCGCCACTGTGGTGCATCCGGCTTTGTCGGGCGTCTATGCGAACACAACTGGCCCGTGTTCAGGGGAGGGAAGCCAGGCGGGGAGGGTGACAATGGTCATTGCATGTATGTACTCCTACGGGCTGGGGGCGGCACCTGTCAGCGGGGAGTGTTGGGCGGGAGGAGTAGGACGAAGGCTCTCTACGTCCTCCCGGTGGGGGTTCCTCACTGGCAGGTGAGTCAGTAGGATACAACAGAGAAATGTGTGTGGAGGAATCAATTGGCATAACGACTACATTGGGAAGAAAAAGGGGTACAAAATAATTGACTACTCTAAATAAAGAAATAAAAAAAGAGATAAACTTAGTAAAAAGTTTGTCAGAGACAAACTTTTTAAAAACACTGCAAAATCATACTAAGTGTTTAACATAACCCTGGCAGGTCTATTTTTAAACTCAGAGTGAAAGTAACACTGAGGATTTTGCTGTACACACAAGCACACAGAAGTACATGTATGTATGGATTAAGTTAAAGCCACACTAAGTAACTTCCATGTCTTACGCCCGGATTCAAACCCGGGTCCCCCATACAAGTGCTGGATTTTTATTTATTTTTAACAACTGAGCTAATAAGAGTCTGCCCACTTGCTCGGTTGTGAAATTGACCTTTTGACCTTCAGGCTGGACCACTTGTCAACCAGTAGTGGTCCTACCAGACCACAGGATACACATTTATCAATAGAAGAGCCGAGAAACCAAATACAACCACCCCAATTGTTTAAGTAATATTGTAACCATATTCTAGCATATACTACAAAATGGACACAAACATTTTATTCACACAAAAAAGAAATGTAGCCTAGTGTAGCTTTAAGTATTTAAGTACTACTCATGCATCATGCATCATGTGCTTGTTGTTTTTCCAACACCCACACAGATTGTTTGTTTCTCAGTGTGAGCACAGTGAAATCCTCATGTTAGTTTATTCAAGATTTGTATCGTTATGTTTGTCTTACAAATCAGTACAAATTATTTTAGTTTTGCTTCCTCTCACGTCATGTTTGTAGCAATAATGACAGCAACAAAGGAATATATATAAGCAGAAAAAGACCACAAGAATAAAGGAAGAATTATCAGCAATTGTACAACATGTCAAAGTTTGTACGTTGGTCTGTCTGCTAAGCTCACATTAAGGTGCATGGATTTGCGTGTGCACGGTTCCTACAAATAAAAAGGGACATTACATATCGTCTCTGTCAGGTGGAAGCCTCCTATGTCCAAAACTGTGGCTTTCCAGGATTCAAATTCAAAAATAGAAAAAGTAGCAGATCTACAAGCTCAAAAGAGCTTGTGGATCTGTTACTTTTGATGCTTTTGTGTGACGCTGTAGTGTGATCAAGTAGGGCGTTAATTTACGAAAAAAATAAAATGTAGAATATGGAGATAAGAGGTTTCTGCCCGACAACAGTGATATGTATCATTTGTAACTCACACTCTCAGACTTAAATTAAGAGTGTGTGTGTCTCTCTTTCTCTCTTTTCAGACATATCAGGCTCCAACCTTACTTTAACAGGCCTTCCAGGTGAGAGCACAATCTACAAATCCACATCCCTTCTCAAAAAGGTGTGGTGAGGTGAGGTGTGGGTTGTCTTTCAAAATTAATCCCAGAGATTAGAACCCTTCTGTCCAAAGCTCCTAACAGGTTCCCTTAATCAAAACAGCATGCCTACTGTACTGACTGAGCCTTGTAAACTACAAAAAAAACATAAAGAAAGTCGTTTTTAAACGTTAATGATTCCAGAGGGAGGCGGGGAAAGATCTATGTAAAGGAAAATATCACCACAGATTTAATTAATTGTCCATTCTAAATGTATAATAAATTAACTAAAATGTATGAAGAAAATGTACCAAAAAAAGTACACATTTTTCATGCCTTAAAAGAATTCCAGTGTTAAATGATGGCACCGCATCGTAAAAGAACAAACATCCTCTGTCCCTCCATCTGTTGGCGTGTGTCATCATGTTACTGCTGCTGATAAGAGGCAGTGAGTTGACCACATAAACCCTCTATTCTTATTGAAACGGACCTGAGAGTTGCAGCTGTACTTGGTGGGCTCTTTTTCGCTCTACACCAAATGGTCTTCCCCCAAAAATAGCTGATCTGCACGATCGCACATGCTTGTCGATCTGCTATTATTGGCGAACGTTCCGCCAAGAATAGGGATGCTGGGGTTTGGTTAAGTTTCGGTTGTATTTAGGTCAGCCTGGCCAGCTCTATTGTAGTTGGAGCATGCCATCATACTCACTACCTGACTCTCTAATAATACGTTTCCTCTGTGAACAAGGGTAGCATCCCTAAATGAGGGAGAAGGTGATGGAGATGAATGGAGATGTGCCAGAGAGAGAGAGAGAGAGAGAGAGAGAGAGAGAGAGAGAGAGAGAGAGAGAGAGAGAGAGAGAGAGAGAGAGAGAGATAGAGAGAGAGAGAGAGAGAGAGAATGCAGATCATCCTCGAGCCTGTATTGTTTACTTGTCTGTGCTCTGAAAACATGTGTGCCTCTGCCCTAGTTCTCAGGCTTGACCAGCAGGGATTGTGCATGATGGGAGGAACCACGCTTTGTAAAATAACCACAACAATATGTGGAGAGGATGAAGCATGTCATTATGGGGAGAGAGAGGGGGGGGAGAAACAAGTGTCAAGAGATGATAGCAAGATGAATACGAATAGAAATACATGATTTTATATGTAAGAAAATATGTGATTTCTTAAACACTTAACCAACAAAAAAAGGAAAACAAATTCTACAAGCTTGCATTGCGATGCATGAGCTTGCAGATCGGCTATTTTCAAGATGCTATTAAATGACATCCCAAATTAATTGGGACGTCACGCCAGGGTTAAACAAAGTGATTCATTAATTGAATATGTGGTCATGTTTGTGGGTTATGATTATTATTTTGCAAACATAAATACTGTAAAAGTAATGTATGCACGCACTGATGAATATAGCACTGTCATGTTCATGGACAATAGCTCCCAGCCTCTGCAAGTCTCTATGGTTAACCCATTAAGACCGGGAACGCATCTGTGTCATTTTAGATTTCTTTGGCTATTCAAAAATTCTCATAGCTCATAGACGCTCATATGAGCTTGTAGATCTGCTATTTTTGAAAAATCGTGAACAAATATTTTTTATATATTTTTCAAAAAACAGTTTAAGAATCGGACTCAGGCCTTAATGGGTTAAACACTGGAACCTCAGCATCCCTATTCAGGGGGGAACCTTTTCCCAAAAATTGCGGACACAGGCTGCAACTTGCAGACTTGTATAGTTGTAGATCTGCAATTTTTGACGAAGAGAATTAGTGTACACAGAAAAAAAGCGATCCAAGTACAGAGCCAACTCGGGTCCAGTTTACAGTTAAGAGGAGCAATGTCAGCAACAGACTGGTCCATCTGCACTGTTCCAAGGACCTCTACCTGAGCACCCAAGTCTCCCTACTCATTGGTCCTGAACGACTTTTTGTACATATACTGTATATTGTACACTAATTAGTATTTCTATGCCTTTTCAGTATTGATTTATTTCTTATTTCTGATGCCTTGTGGCGTGTCTTTTTTTGTGCCCTGTCCCCCCCCCAGTGTCCAGTTTTACTGTAGCTTGTGTTTCTATCTATCTATTCATCCATCCATCCATCCATCCATCCATCTAGCTATCTATCCATCCTTGAATAAACTGTTGTTTAAAGCATTGCACAGTTTTTTATGACCAACGTTGAAGTTCTGTTATTCTGTTATGACCAACATTGAAGTTCTGTTATTCTGTTATTACCAACATTGAAGTTATGAGAGGCATGCTGTTATTACTATCATTAAAGTTGTGAGCAGTGGTGGAAAGTAACTAAGTACATTTACTCAAGTAATGTACAATTTTGAGGTATTTTTACTTTACTGGAATATTTCCAATTTTCAGTACTTTTACTTCTACTTCACTACATCTCAGAGACAAATATTGTACTTTTACTCCACTATAATTATTTGAAAACATTAGTTACTAGTTACTTTGTAGATTTTGATCATTATTACAAAACCACTTCAGACCTACAGTATATATATATATATATATATATATATATATATATATATATATATATATATATATATATATATATATATATATATATATATATATATATATATATATATATATATACACTTTGGCAATTTGAAAATAGACAATCTACAAGCTCACAACACTGAGCTTGTACATCTGCTATTTTCAAAGGGTTTGTATACATTTGAAAACGTGTGAAATGGGGACAGTCTGCATAATGAGTACTTTTACTTTCGGTACTTTAAGTATATTTTGATGCCAATACTAATTTATACAATAGATACTTTCACTTAAGTAAAAATGTGAGCACTTCTTCGATCACTGGTTATTACAAACAGAGTTATGAGAGGCATTCTGCACACAAGTGACAAGACACACGTTTTCTCAACACGAGCCATAATAAGACATGTCCATACTCGCTCCAAAACAACTTCCGTATTTTATGTACGTATATTACGTTAAAAGTTCAGCTACACACCGTCCGACAAAACATGATGGACACTCAGTCCATGTGAAACTAAAACCTAAAATATTATATTTGGCCATTAAAATGATATTTCATAACTAACTGTCGCAGATGTTGTTTTGTGCAGAATTGGCATGGGGTCTGGTGTGTTTACCCAAGAAGACATAGCCCTGATACATATCATGACAGTCATGGATGAACTTCAACCTGGTGTTTGCACTTTCTCCGTTTTTGGCCCGTACATCTACATAAACATTCAAATTTCAAACATGAAGTGCTTACCACATGGCCACAGATGTTAAAATTATGTACGGTCCCTCAGAAGTACCCGTATCTTCCGTATTGTTCAATAAAAAGCATTTTAATCTGATCTGCGGCCATTTTCTCATAAAGTTGTATTGTTGGGACGTGTGCAATACATCTCCCAACCGATAGGGTAGCGTAGCTGAAAGCATATTGAGAAAATACGGAGAAAATGGCCACCAATTGTATTAAAATGATTTTTATTGAACAATACGTAGGATACAGGTACTTCTGACGGCCCGTACATAATTGTAACATCCGTGGCCATGGGGTAAGCACTTGATATTTGAAATCTGGACGTTTAGGTAGATGTCCGAGCCAAAAAGAGAAAGTGCGAACACCAGGTTGAAGATCATCCATGACTGTCATGATATGACAGTCATGTTTCAGGGCTATGTTTACCCAAGACAATGAAACTCGGGAATATGTTTCAAAGAGCACAATTGCTTATAAACGACATCCTTCTGATGAAGACAAACAAACGTGGACATGGTGTTGCGTTGTATAAAACATATGAAACAAGCCTCGTACCTTCTCAGGAATGTCTGCCACCAGCCATCATCCTCCTCATGAAGCAGTGAATCCTCTCTGTCTTCAGGTCAGATCAACCACCCCGATGGAACTTCTGCACAAGCGACGTTGCCAGACTCTGCGAGAGAAACAAGCAACCAGGTCTATGAATACAAGTCCAAAAGAAGCGAGGCCACATGAGTACAGTACTCATGTGTTTAAACTTTTAAGTACTCAGAGTACTTAAAAGTTTAAACCACCTCAGCTATTTGAAATTTGAAATATGTGTTTAACGTTCTAACACAAATCTGGTACGGGAGTCCCTGGCATAAAGCATTTTCAGATGGGGGTTAGGGGACAAATATATTAATTAATATTATTTGTGGTCCTTGACATGATGAAAATATTTGAAAACCACTGGTTTAAATTATATATATATATACATATATATATATGTATATATATGTATATATATATATATATATATATATATATATATATATATATATATATATATATATATATATATATATATATATATATATATATATATATATATATATATATAGTGCAACTGCTGCACTTTAGAAACAAGCCCAACAATCCACAAGCCGCAACTACCAATATTTACAGAAAACAAGCTCAAAGTCGCTTATAATAAGCAGACATGGCAACACTGGTCACCACCCGATGGAAGTTCTACACAAGTCCAAAAATGACATTTAACGACTCTTTCTGCCAACAGCCAATCACAGACAGGAGATCAGAGCAGCGTCGTGATCGATTGCGTAAAACGCCAATCAGATAAAGGCATTCGCTGCACCCGCCCCCTGACCAGAGAACCATCGACTCGAGGCATCAATTCACTTTACATATCCTGTCTAGAGCGGATACGGAAAGCGTGCATACGCATGTGTGCGTGCGTGTCTGTGAGTCTGTGAGTCTGTGCGTGTGTGCGTGTGTGTGTGTGTGTGCGTGTGTGTGTGTGTACAAAAACAAACAAACACGTAATTAACAGTCAGAGCCAGGCGAAATCTTAGGCATATCATATCATATCATATTATCAGATTAGATTAGGATTTATTATTATTATTATTATTATTATTATTATTATTATTATTATTATTATTATTATTATTATATATGTTGTATTAGTTTTAAAATATTTAAATCTTACTACAAAGTTATAGAATGGCTACATTTTGATTTATGTAGCCTATATGACATTATACATGAAGTGTATACTTAATCAATATCTCCTTACCAACAAAGTAGGCTGGTATTATCCTTTATCCTGCAAGGCTGCAAGCCATTGTCTTCATTAGTTTAAGAAATAGGTTTTTGTTTCTGCTCATTGTAAAATATAATGACTAATAGATATACACTCAAGGTCAGATCCCCCACATGTGCTCAAAATATCTATTTGATCAATAAAACTGAACCGCTGCTTTCCACGCATGCATATTGCTGTTAAATGTGTGCTGGATCATGGGTGTGATCCATGTGTGATCAGAGCTTTGATGCTGGGGTTAGTGCTCCACCTAGCGGTGGTACTGAGGAGAGATCACAGTAGGCTACTGTACACCCCCACTGCATAATGTATAAAACTGTGTTGGAGATTAAACATTTCCATAGATTTCATAGATAGCTTCGTAGACTTGTTTGACACACATGATCTTTTCTTGGACTCACGTTATTGTGTCATTTCAGACAGTTAACCAGTTTTAAACCCTCAATATTTAGTCAACTTGACCGTTGGCTCTGTACTTGGTCTGCTCTTTTTCCCTCTACAGTTACCTGTCAGAATTATTTTTCCGGCTAATATGTTACCCATCACTCAAAGATTTGGCGGACCCCCTGTAGTTACCCCGAGGACTCCCTAGGGGTCCCGGACCCCCTGTTGAAGACCCCTGCAATAGATAATAGAAAAGTCCTCAGGGAAATGGTAATGTTATAGTTATATTCTTCTACACAGTTAACCAAGGACCTTTGCAGTGTTTTTAGTGTTCTCAGTTATCAGTTTCTAATTGTTCTCCCAGTTATTTGTATTTGTTGATGACATATGTTAATATACTAAGTTGATTAATTGTATGACCACAATTGAAACAATAAATCCCCAGGACTGTTTTGTGTTATCCTTTTAGCCTAAATGTCTTGATTTATTTTCTGACCAATAAAGCATTCAATAATCCAAAAGTGATCATTTAAACACAAACACAATGTCAAAGGATCTGTATGTAACTCAGAGAGGGTACAAATGGAACCTGGTTGCCATGTGAAACCTCTCGGAGTTCATTGAACACTCAGGATTATAAAGTGTAAAAGGGAGAAGCACTCCCAGTCCCCAGGACAATCCCACAGATTAGCGCCCGTGACGCGTCTGGATTTGGCACACACACACACACACACACACACACACACACACACACACACACACACACACACACACACACACACACACACACACACACACACACACACACGCGCGCGCGCGCAGAGCACCTGATTCACTTGCAGCAAAACGTCGACGAGGAATAACAACAACCCGAGACAGAATTCTCATCTAGATCGTCATTCTTTCTTGTTAAAACACGTGGATCGAACTGATTGACTGACTCCTGGGGGGGCAACCATGGCAGGTTTGATTCATTCATTTATTCAGTGATGGAAGAAGTAGCCTATATCCTATACTCTGATGTTCTATCTAGCCTACTTAGCAGCACTGTAGAAACAGCTACTTTGTTACGCGTAAAAGTCCTGTTTGTATTCAAAATTGTACTAGTCTAGAGTAAACAAAAGAAAAAACATAAAAAGTGCTCATTTCACAATCATAGGCTTATTACTGGATTGTAGCCTAATTAGTAATGCATTCATCACTTTAAGGTTGCAGCTGGTAAAGTTGGAGAAAAGGTAGCTAACAAAAAGCTGTCAAATAATTGTAATAAGATTGTCTGTGGATAAGAGGTGTCTGTGGAATAGAAGTACAAGTCAAAGATATATTTAAAATATATTTAAAAAATGGAACCGCAAAAGTAGCCTACCTAAGAACAAGTAGATAACTTGTATAAATGTCCTTCAGTGCTTTCCCTTTTTAAATATACTTTATTTGAAATTATTCAGGGTTTACAATAAATTGGCAGACATGGTAATAAACAATTACATACAACAATATAGCAAAAAGCACATTCTTTTTGGCACTTATACCACAGGGCCTATTAGTCAAATGACTGTATCTGACATGCGTACCCCTTGGTTTACAGTTTAGGGTTCTGTGCGTAAGGACACTGTGCGTAAAACATGAGGAAAGCTGTGCTGAGGGAGGCAGCTAAACGCTTTCCCTGGCTGGCCAATGTCACTCTGTATGGCTGCTTGTTCGCTGGCGGCGACCTTGTCCATCAGGTCATGGCACAAGAAGAGCACATCGACTGGATACACACGCGGCACGTGGCCATCGTGGCCATCAGCTTCCAGGGCAACTTCAACTACTTCTGGCTGCGCGCGCTGGAGCGGCGTTTCCCGGGAAAATCCGCCGGCATGGTGCTGAGGAAACTGCTCCTGGACCAGAGCTTCGCCTCGCCCCTGGCAACCAGTGTCTTCTACACCGGTAAGACACAGTCAACATCATCAACATGACCAGTGGTGGAGGAAGTAGCCTACACTCACATCTTTTACTAAGTGGCCCACAAGAGTATCAGGATCAAGACAGAGGTGGAAAGAATACTCACATTTCTTACTCAAGTAAAAGTATATAATAGTGCAATGTAGACTGTTACAAGTAAAAGTCCGGAATTCTAAATTTACTTGAGTGAAAGTACAAAGGTATTCAAAATGTACTTAAAGTACCAAAAGTAGAAAGTACTCATTATGCAAAATGTCCTGTTTCACAAGTTATCATATGTGTAAAATCTATTAAAAATCTTTTGAAAATAGAAGATCTACAGATCAGTAGATCTTACAACGTGTCGACATGTTGTGAGCTTGTAGATCAGCTATTTTCAAATAGCCAAAGTTTAAATAGGGCTTAAGTGGTGAATACATTA